>NW_025228422.1:13207-14920 GCF_018294505.1 Triticum aestivum | reverse complement strand
ATGCCTATGGCCCATGCATATGCATGCAAGGGTGGTGTGCTATTTGAATAAGCAACACATGACCTTGACGTGGCACGTGCCTCACAAACCACACACACGGGCGGGAACGTCGAGGACCGGCTGCGTTCGTCCCCGAGACAGAGTCTTCGGTGGGTGATCCCGTGACAGAACGAGCCTAGACTTGGTCTGTCATCTCGTGATGAAATGCACTAACACGAAGAAGCAGTTATTCCTCGTGGCCTACCTCCTCTAGGTGCCGAACAACGCCCCAGACCGCCGGGGCCACCGGAGGGGTGCCGGTCTCTAGAACCGGACGAGGCTCATCCGAAGAAGAAAACACAAGACGGTAATTATGACGTGCTAAGGTTGTTTGCCAAGCATGAAAGAAAACAACAACAGAAAGTATAATAGATGTTATCGAGAATGCACAAGAAGGAAAGAAATGTAGGTGGATGGTTTACCGAGAGGAGCTCTCGGAAAAGGTGGAAATTACCGAGAGCTAAGAATCGACTCTCGGTAATGACTGCTCTAATCCCCCCTCCTTTTGTCTTTTTTTTGCACTATCTTTTTTGTATCTTTTGATGATTTTTGATGATTTTTGATGATTTTTGATGACTTTTGATGACTTTTGAAAAGGTGGAAATTTCCATGACTTTTGATGATTTTTTCAAAACTCAACTTTAAAGAGTGTGTAAAGTAAAAAAACATGAGAACAAGAAAGTTGTTGACCGTGGCCTACCCCCTCTCTTAGTGCCGGTCAACTTTCTAGACCAACACCGAGAGAGAACTTTAAAGAAGTATCTTAACACTTCCCTCTCCGCGGATTGCTCTTCGCGTGTCTACGACTGTGGCCGGCAGCCTCCGGGGGCTAGCACATGCCGCCAAATCTTGCGTAGGCGGCCTCTCACAAGTCTGGAAGTGTTGTGGCGGTTGCAAACGCCCGGCCCGCGTCTCCAGGGTGTGCCTTCCCTCATCGACGGTGATGCCGCCGGCACCTGGAGGGGGGAAATGGATGCGTCGGGTCTACACGGATGTGGTCTTGCTGTGGCTTAGGCCCGAATGTTGCTCCAAAGTGTTCATATGGGCTGACCTAACACAACCGGGTGGAGAGTTCCACTGGTCAAAGCCCGTCCGTGCAAAGTCAAAGGGCTAGATCCCGTGGTCAAACGCTACAGGGTTAGGCGGGACGGGGGCCCTGGGAGCATCGCACCGGGTCCTCATACATGCCGTACGGTGTGGTGGCATGTCCGAAGAGGCAGCACGCCTCTCCGGGGTGTGGCCCCCCTCACGGCCGGCACCTGGAGGGGGGAAACGGACGCGTCGGGTCTACACGGATGGGATCTTGCTGTGGCTTTGGCCTAGACTTGGTCTGTCATCTCGCAATGACATGCACTAACATGGAGAAGCAGTTATTAACCATGGACTACACCCTCTCGGTGCCGAATAACGGCCTAGAATGCCGGGGCCACCGGATGGGTGCTCGATATGGAGACCGCCCGAGGGGGGGAGGGCACCCCTACATGGCTGTGGCCCATGTATATGCATGCAGGGGTGATCTGCTATTTGAATTAACAATACACGTCCTTGGCGTAGCACGTGCCTCACAAACCACACACACGGGCGGGAACGTCAAGGACCGGCTGCGTCCGTTCCCGAGACAGAATCTTCGGTGGGTGATCCTGTGACAGAACGAGCCTGGACTTGGTATGTCAT
>NW_025228422.1:6651-12931 GCF_018294505.1 Triticum aestivum | reverse complement strand
TATGGACTACACCCTCTCGGTGCCGAATAACGCCCTAGACCGCCGGGGCCACTAGATGGGTGCTCGATATGGAGACTGCCCGAGGGGGGGGGGGAGGGCACCCGTACATGCGCGTGGCCCATGCATATGCATGCAGGGGTGGTGTGCTATTTGAATAACAAACACACGTCCTTGACGTGGCACGTGCCTCACAATCCACACACATGGGCGGGAACATCGAGGACCGACTGCGTTTGTCCCCGAGACAGAGTCTTTGGTGGGCGATCCCGTGACAGAACGGGCCTAGACTTGGAATGCTATCTCGCGATGACATGCACTAACACGAAGAAGCAGTTGTTCTACGTGGCCTACCCCCTCTAGGTGCCGAACGAGGCTCATCCGAAGAAGAAAACACAAGACGGTAATTATGATGTGCTAAGCTTGTTTGCCAAGCATGAAACAAAACAACAACAAAAAGTATAATACATATTATCGAGAATGCACAAGAAGGAAATAAATGTAGGTGGATGGTTTACCGAGAGCAGCTCTCGGAAAAGCTGGAAATTCCCGAGAGTCAAGAATCGACTCTCAGTAATGACTGCTCTAATTCCCCCCCCCCTCTTTTTGTCTTTTTTTTGCACTATCTTTTTTGTATCTCATATTTCATATGCTTTTACGACCAAAGTTTATAAATTCCATGACTTTTGATGATTTTTTTCAAAACTCAACTTTAAAGAGTGTGTAAAGTAAAAAAAACATGAGGAGAAGAAGTTGTTGACCATGGCCTACCCCCTCTGTCGGTGCCAGTCAACTTTCTAGACCGGCACCGAGAGAGAACTTTAAAGAAGTATCTGAACACTTCCCGCTCCGCAGATTGCTCTTCACGTGTCTACGACTGTGGCCGGCGGCCTCTGGGGGCTAGCACATGCCGCCAAATCTTGCGTAGGCGGCCTCTCACAAATTTGTAATTGTTGTGGCGGTTGCAAATGCCCGGCCCGTGTCTCCGGGGTGTGCCCCCTCACGGACGGCGCCGCCGCCGGCACCTGGAGGGGGGGAATGAACGCGTCGTGTCTACACGGATGGGGTCTTTCTATGGCTTAGGCCCGGATGTTGCTCCAAAGTGTTCCTATGGTCTGACCTAGCACAACCGGGTGGAGAGTTCCACTGGTCAAAGCCCGTCCGTGCACAGTCAAAGGGCTAGATCCCGTGGTCAAACGCTACAGGGTTAGGCGGGATGGGGGCCTTGGGGGGGGGGGTAGCAATGCCACCGGAGCATCACACCGGGCCCTCATACATGCCGTACGGTGTGGTGGCATGTCCGAAGAGGTGGCACGCCTCTCCGTGGTGTGACCCCCCTCACAGCCGGCACCTGGAGGGGGGAAACGGACGCGTCGGGTCTACACGAATGGGATCTTGCTGTGGCTTTGGCCTAGACTTGGTCTGTCATCTCGCAATGACATGCACTAACACGGAGAAGCAGTTATTCACCATGGACTACACCCTCTCGGTGCAGAATAACGCCCTAGACCGCCGGGGCCACCGGATGGGTGCTCGATATGGAGACCGCCCGTGGGGGGGAGGGCACCCCTACAAGCCTGTGGCCCATGTATATGAATGCAGGGGCGGTCTGCTATTTGAATAAGCAACGCACGTCCTTGACGTGGCACGTGCCTCACAAACCACACACACGGGCGGGAACGTCAAGGACCGGCTGCGTCCGTTCCCCAGACAGAATCTTCGGTGGGTGATCCCGTGATAGAACGAGCCTATACTTGGTCTATCATCTCGCGATGACATGCACTAACACGGAGTAGCAGTTATTCACCATGGACTACACCCTCTTGGTGCCGAATAACGCCCTAGACCGCCGGGGCCACCGAATGGGTGCTCGATATGGAGACCGCCCGAGGGGGGTGGGGGAGGGCACCCTTACATGCGCGTGGCCCATGCATATGCATGCAGGGGTGGTTTGCTATTTGAATAAGCAACGCACATCCTTGACATGGCACGTGCCTCACAAACCACACACATGGGTGGGAACGTCGAGGACCGGCTGCGTTCGTCCTCGAGACAGAGTCCTCGGTGGGCGATCCCGTGACAAAACGGGCCTAGACTTGGAATGTTATCTCATGATGACATGCACTAACACGAAGAAGCAGTTATTCCCCGTGTCCTACCCCCTCTCGGTGCCGATCAACGCCCTAGACCTTCGGGGCCACCGGAAGGGTGCCGGTCTCTAGAACCGGGCGAGGCAAATCATTTGAAAAAGAAAACACAAGATGGTAACTATGATGTGCTAGGGTTGTTTGCCAAGCATGGAAGAAAACAACAAAAAAAAGAATAATACATATTATGGGGAATGCACAAGAAGGATGATTTTCCGAGAGTCGCTCTCGGAAAATGAGGTCATTGCCGAGTTCTGCTGGACGGCGTTCGGTAACTACTGTCGGTGCGGCTCTCGGAAAAGCCCCCAAGATCTAGGTTAAGACTTTTACCAAGTGTCTATTAATGTTGGCTCTCGGAAATTTTTCCCGCGGGGACTTATGCAAAATTTCCCCCACGCGCGCGCTCACTCCTCTCTTCTATCTCTGTTTCTCTTGCCGCCGCCCCCTCTGTCAGTTATTGCTAGCCTGTTGCCAAAAGAACATATATTTCCAAAGAACATGTACGAGTCGAACAAAATCCTCAGTTCACTTAAGATGCCGTATGAGCAAATACATGCTTGTCCAAATGGATGCATGCTTTTTAGAAGTGAACATAAAGATACGAATTATTGTGTCAAGTGCAAACCCTCTAGGTATATTGAGGTAATAGATGAGGATGGTAACAAGAGGCAGCTCACAATTGCCATCAATATCCTTCGATATCTTTCATTCACAGAAAGGATCCAAAGGCTTTATATGACCGAGGAAACTGGCCAATATATGAGATGGGCCGCCAAAGGGAAGATGTATAATACAAAAAAGATGCAACATCCACGGGATGGTGAAGCATGGAAGAAATTTGTTGAAATTCATAAGAAAATAGATGACTAGAAGAGTGTAGCTATTGGGATAACAACCGACGGGTTCAGCCCATATGGTTTGATGGCTGCCATATGCAGTTGTTGGCCAGTGTATGTTATCCCCCTGAATCTGCCCCCTGGCGTTCGCATGCAATGACATCACATTTTCCTGACGTTGATAATTCCAGGTCCTAACTGTTCTAAGATATTTGAACGCAAGTTACATGAAAAAGTAGCATATGAGCCCATAGTTTTTGTTATATTCATGAAATACGTACATATTTGTACGTAAAAAAGAGCATGCTTAAAATATGGTACATACTACCAAAAAAGTAGTATATATACTACCTAAACATCGTTATATACTACATACTACATGTACATACTCTCAGTTTTTACAGATACTACATACAACATACCAAACGCAAGTGGTGGTAACTACCACTGGTGGTAGATAAAATTTGTCCTATATATATATATATATATATATATATATATATATATATATATACCTAATAAGTTAGTAAAGAGTCATCCTGATCTTGTCTATAAATTTGATATATTGACGAGATGAGTACCTGCAAAACATACAAATCTACAATGTACAACTACAAAATTGTATAACTACACTAAAATCTACAAACTACACTAAAATGTACAACTAAAACTACTACTGCACTAAATTATCTACACTGAAGTCTACAACTGCACTACACTAAACTAAAAGATTGAACTTGTGCACAAGTATTGAAAAAGAAAATGCTTCGAGTGGGTGGAGGAAAAAAATTCCTTGTAGAGGAGTTGTGGTAGAATGAGGGCATCTACAACAGAACTATGCATACCCGCCCTAAACGCCCATACGGGATGTCGGGTTAGTGGTCAGACAAAAATATGCCACCTAATGGGGCTCCCCATAGCCGGCACAAATGCCCGTACTGACCCGCACTCCCCATATCCAGTGCAAATGTGGAGCGGATATGGGATGCCCGGGCATGACTGGCATGCATGTCGGGTCCGGCCAACTATGGCCCACCCAACCCTACATTAATTGGACCGTATCCACCTCTGGACGAAACCTTGACCGCATTCCTCTCTACACCACTCCCCTCCGGCCCACTCCCCATCGCTGACAGGCTCTCGTCCGTCAGTTTGCACCCCTCTCCAGCATGGCGGGCAGCAGACCTAAGTCCTACACCACCACATCCGTTGACCCGGAGCTTGTCCCACGCAGGCCTAAGGAGGTGGTCGTCCGCCTTCCGCTCCATCCTAGGGAAATAGTATGTGGTTACCGAAGGTTGCTCGGAGTCCCGGATGAGATCCCGGACGTGATGAGGAGCTCCGGAATGGTCCGGAGGTGAAGATCGGTATATTGGACGAAGGGTATCGGAGTCCGGAATTGTTCCGAGGGTGCCAGGTGATGACCAGCGTGTCCGAAAGGTGTTTTGGAGGCCCCAGCAAGCGTTGGGGGCCTTATGGGCCAAGGGGAGTGGGCACATCAGCCAACTAAGGGGCTAAGCTCCCCTCCCTCCCACCAGGAGAGGTTGGGGCGCCACCACTAGGGTAGCCGCCCCTCCCGGCTTGGGGGGCAAGTTTCCTAAGGGGTGGGGGCGTCCAAACCCATCTAGGGTTTCCCCTGTCGTCGCCGCCCCTCCCCTAGGGAACCCTAGGGAGCCTCCCCCTCCTCCCTTCCCCTATATATAGTGAGGGAGATAGAGGGCAGCCGAACCCTTCCCCTGGCGCAACCCTCTCCCTCCTCCAACACCTCCTCCCCCTCCATAGTGCTTGGTGAAGCCCTGCAGAAATACCACGATCTCCACCACCACCATGCCGTCGTGTTGTCGGAGTTCTCCCTCCACTTCTCCTCTCCCCTTGCTGGATCAAGAAGGAGGAGACGTCCCCGGGTTATACGTGTGTTCGGAGGCGCCGTCCGTTCGGTGCTAGATCGGATCTTCCGCAATTTGAATCGCCGCAAGTACGACTCCATCAACCATGTTCTAGTAACGCTTCGGCTTAGCGATCTTCAAGGGTATGAAGATGCTCATCCTCTCTCTCTCTCTTGTTCCTAGAATCTCAATAGATTGATCTTGGTGATGCGTAGAAAATTTTGAATTCCTGCTACGTTCCCCGACAGTGGCATCATGAGGTAGGTCTATTGCGTAGATTCTATGCACGAGTAGAACACAAGTTGTTGTGGGCGTTGATATTGTTCAATATGCTTACAGTTACTAGTCCTATCTTGTTTCGACGGTATTGTGGGATGAAGCGGCCCGGACCGACCTTACACGTACACTTACGTGAGAGAGGTTCCACCGACTGACATGCACTTGTTGCATAAGGTGGCTAGCGGGTGCCAGTCTCTCCCATTTTAGTCGGATCGGATTCGATGAAAAGGGTCCTTATGAAGGGTAAATAGCAATTGGCATATCATGTTGTGGTTTTGGCGTAGGTAAGAAGCGTTCTTGCTAGAAACCTATAGCAGCCACGTAAAAACTTGCAACAACAATTAGAGGACGTCTAACTTGTTTTTGCAGCATATGCCGTGTGATGTGATATGGCCAAGAAGGATGTGATGAATGAAATATATGTGATGTATGAGATTGATCATATTCTTGTAATAGGAATCACGACTTGCATGTCGACGAGTATGACAACCGGCAGGAGACATAGGAGTTGTCTTTATTTATTGCATGACCTGTGTGTCATTGAATAACGCCATGTAATTACTTTACTTCATTCCTAAACCGTTAGCCATAGTAGTAGAAGTAATAGTTGGCGAGACAACTTCATGGAGACACGATGATGGAGATCATGGTGTCGTGTCGGTGACGATGATGATCATGGAGCCCCGAAGATGGAGATCAAAAGGAGCAAAATGATATTGACCATATCATGTCACTATTTGATTGCATGCGATGTTTATCATGTTATTGCATCTTATTTGCTTAGAACGACGGTAGCATAAATAAGATGATCCCTCATAAAATTTCAAGAAAGTGTTCCCCCTAACTGTGCATCGTTGCGAAGGTTCGTTGTTTCGAAGCACCACGTGATGACCGGGTGTGATAGATTCTAACGTTCGAATACAGCGGGTGTAAGCCAGATTTACAGAAGCAAAACACTTAGGTTGACTTGACGAGCCTAGCATGTACAGACATGACCTTGGACACAAGAGACCGAAAGGTCAAACATGAGTGGTATAGCAGATACGATCAACATGAAGATGTTCACCGATGATGACTAGTCCGTCTCACGTGATGATCGGACACGGCCTAGTTGACTCGGATAATGTATCACTTA
>NW_025228422.1:3398-6641 GCF_018294505.1 Triticum aestivum | reverse complement strand
TAGTTCTACTGTTTAAGATATGTTCCTAGAGAAATTTGGTTGAAAGTTGACAGTAGCAATTATGCGGACTGGGTCCATATTCTGAGGATTGTCCTCATTGCTGCACAGAAGGATTATGTCCTTAATGCACCGCTCGGTGTGCTGAACCTCGAGCGTCGTTTGTGGATGTTGCGAACATCTGACATACATGTTTTGATGACTACGTGATAGTTCAGTGCGTAATGTTAAACGGTTTAGAATTGAGGCATCGAAGACATTTTTGAAAAGTCGCGGAACATATGAGATGTTCCAAGAGCTGAAATTGGGATTTCAGGCTCATGCCCACGTCAAGAGGTGTAAGACCTCCGGCAAGTTTCTTAGCCTGCAAACTAAGGGAAAAAGCTCAATCATTGAGCATGTGCTCAGATTGTCTAAGTACAACAATCACTTGAATCGAGTGGGAGTTAATCTTCCGGATGAGACAGTGATGGTTCTCCACAGTCACTGCCACCAAGCTATTAGAGCTTCGTGATGAAATATAACATATCAGGGATATACATGATGATCCTTGAGCAACTCGTGATGTTTGACACCGCGAAAGTAGAAATTGAGTAGGAGTATCAATTGTTGATGGTTAGTAAAACCACTAGTTTCAAGAAGGGCAAGGGCAAGAAGGGATACTTCATGAAACGGCAAATCAGTTGCTGCTCTAGTGAAGAAACCCAGGGTTGAACCCAAACCCGAGACTAAGTGCTTCGGTAATGAGAGGAACGGTCACTGAAGCAGAACTACCCTAGATACGTGGTAGATGAGAAGGCTGGCAAGGTCGATAGAAGTATATTGGATATACATTATAGTGATGTGTACTTTACTAGTACTCCTAGTAGCACCATGGTAATAGATACCGGTTCAGTTGCTAAGTGTTAGTAACTCGAAATAAAAGGCTACGAATAAACGGAGACTAGCTAAAGGCAAGGTGACGATATGTGTTGGAAGTATTTCCAAGGTTGATTTGATCAAACATCGCACGCTCCCTCTACCATCGGGATCGGTGTTAAACCTAAATAATTCTTATTTAGTGTTTGCATTGAGCATAGACATGATTGGATTATGTCTATCGCAATACGGTTATTCATTTAAGGAGAATAATGGTTACTCTGTTTATTTGAATAATACCTTCAATGGTCTTGCACCTAAAATGATTGGTTTATTGAATCTCGATCGTAGTGATCCACGTGTTGATGCCAAAAGATATAAGATAGTAATGATAGTACCACCTGCTTGTGGCACTGCCATTTGAGTCATATTGGTATAAAATGCATGAAGAAGATCCATGTGGATGGATCTTTGGACTCACTCGTTTTTGAAAAGTTTGAGCCATGCGGACAATGTCTATTGGTATGTGCGCCTGAAGAAGCTCCATGCAGATGGATCGTTTGGACTCACTTGATTCTAAATCACTTGAGACATGCAAATCATACCACATGGGCAAGATGACTGAAAAGCCTCGTTTTCAGTAAGATGGAACAAGAAAGCAACTTGTTGGAAGTAATACATTTTGATGTGTGCAGTCCAATGAGTGCTGAGGCACGCAGTGGATATCGTTATGTTCTTACTTCACAGATGATTTGAGTAGATGCTGAGTATATTTACTTGATGAAACACAAGTCTGAATTATTGAAAGGTTCAAGTAATTTCAGAGTGAAGTTGAAGATCGTCATGACAAGAGGATAAAATGTCTATGATATGATCATAGAGATGAATATCTGAGTTACGTGTTTGGTACACAATTAAGACATTGTGGAGATTGTTTCACAACTAATACCGCCTGGAACACCATTGTGTGATGGTGTGTCCGAACATCATAGATGCACCCTGTTGGATATGGAGCATACCATGATGTCTCTTATCGAATTACCACTATCGTTTATGTATTAGGCATTAGAGACAACCGCATTCACTTTAATAGGACACAACATAATTCTGTTGAGATGACACCGTGTGAACTATGGTTTAGAGAAACCTAAGATGTCGTTTCTTAAAAGTTTGGGGCTGCGATGCTTATGTGAAAAAGTTTCATCCTAGTAAGCTCGAACCCAAAACGGATAAATGCATCTTCATAGGTCACCGAAAACAGTTGGGTATACCTCCTATTTCAGATCCGGAAGCAAAAGTGATTGTTTCTTAAACGGGTCCTTTCTCGAGGAAAAGTTTCTCTTGAAAGAATTGAGTGGGAGGATGGTGGAGACTTGATGAGGTTATTGAACCATAATTTCAACTAGTATGTAGCAGGGCACAGGAAGTTGTTCCTATGGCGCCTACACCAATTGAAGTGGAAGCTGATGATAGTGATCATGAAACTTCAGATCAAGTCACTACCAAACCTTGTAGGTCAACAAGGATATGTACTACTTCAGAGTGGTACGTAATCCTGCCTTAGAGGTCATGTTGCTAGACAACAATGAACCTACGAGCTATGGAGAAGCGATGGTGGGCCCGGATTCCGACAAATGGCTCGAGGCCATAAAATCCGAGAGAGGATCCATGTATAAAACAAAGTGTAGACTTTGGAAGAACTACTTGATGGTCGTAAGGTTGTTGGGTACAGATGGATTTTAAAAGGAAGACGGACAATGATGGTAAGTATCACCATTAAGAAAGCTCGATTTGTCGTTAGATGTTTTCCGACAAGTTCAAGGAGTTGACTACGATGAGACTTTCTCACTCATAGAGATGCTAAGAGTCTGTTGGAATTGTATTAGCAATTACTGCATGATTTATGAAATCTTGCAGATAGGATGTCAAAACATTGTTTCCTCGACCATATTCTTGAGGAAAGGTTGTATGTGATACAACCAGAAGGTTTTGTCAATCCTGAAAGATGCTAACAAGTATGCAAAGCTCCAGCAATCCTTCTAAGGACTGGAGTAAGCATCTCGGAGTTGGAATATATTCTTTGATGAGATGATCAAAGATTTTGGGTTTATACAAAGTTTATGAGAAACTTTTATTTCCAAAGAAGTGAGTGGGAGCACTATAGAATTTCGGATGAGTATATGTTGTTGACATATTGTTGATCAGAAATGATGTAGCATTTCTAGAAAGCATATAGGGTTATTTGAAAAGTGTTTTTCAATGGAAAATAAGCTACTTGAACATTGAGCATCAAGATCTATAAGGATAGATCAAAAATGCTTAATAGTACTTTCAAATGAATACATACCGTGACAAGATTTTGAAGGAGTTCAAAATAGATCGGCAAAG
>NW_025228422.1:0-2673 GCF_018294505.1 Triticum aestivum | reverse complement strand
AAGGAGTTCTTGGCTGTGTTATAAGGTGTGAGTAATTGAGTAAGACTCAAGACCTGACCACGGCAGAAGAGAGAGAAAGGACGAAGGTCGTCCCCTATGCTTCACACGTAGGCTCTATAGTATGCTATGCTGTGTACCGCACCTGAAGCGTGCCTTGCCATGAGTTAGTCAAGGGGTACAAGAGTGATCCAGGAATGGATCACAGGACAGCGGTCAAAGTTATCCTTAGTAACTAGTGGACTAAGGAATTTTCTCGATTATGGAGGTGGTAAAAGAGTTCGTCGTAAAGGGTTACGCCGATGCAAACTTTGACACTAATCCGGATTATTCTGCATAGTAAACCAGATTCGAATAGTAGAACAATTATTTGGAATAGCTTCAAATAGAGCATGGTAGCTGCATCTAGGAGATGACATAGAGATTTGTAAAGCACACATGGATCTGAAAGATTCAGACCCGTTGAATAATAACCTCTCTCACAAGCGAGATATGATCAAACCCAATGGGTGTTGGACTCGTTACAATCACATAGTGATGTGAACTAGATTATTGACTCTAGCGCAAGTGGGAGACTGATGGAAATATTCCCTAGAGGCAATAATAAAATGGTTATTATTGTATTTCCTTGTTCATGATAATTGTCTATTGTTCATGCTATAATTGTATTGACCGGAAACCGCAATACATGTGTGAATACATAGACCACAACATGTCCCTAGTGAGCCTCTAATTGACTAGCTTGTTGATCAACAGATGGTCAAGGTTTCCTGACCATGGACATTGGATGTCATTGATAACGGGATCACATCATTAGGAGAATGATGTGATGGACAAGACCCAATCCTAAGCATAGCACAAGATCGTGTAGTTCGTTTGCTAAAGCTTTTCTAATGTCAAGTATCATTTCCTTAGACCATGAGATTGTGTAACTCCCGGATACCGTAGGAGTGCTTTGGGTGTACCAATCGTCACAATGTAACTGGGTTGCTATAAAGGTGCACTACAGGTATCTCCAAAAGTGTCTGTTGGGTTGGCACGAATCGAGACTGGGATTTGTCACTCCATATGATGGAGAGGTATCTCTGGGCCCACTCGGTAATTCATCATCATAATGAGCTCAATGTGACTAAGTAGTTAGTCACGGGATCATGCATTATGGAACGAATAAAGTGACTTGCCGGTAACGAGATTGAATGAGGTATTGGGATACCGACGATCGAATCTCGGGCAAGTAACATTTCGATTGACAAAGGGAATTGTATATGGGATTGCTTGAATCCTCGACATTGTGGTTCATCCGATGAGATCATCGTGCAACATGTGGGAGCCAACATGGGTATCCAGATCCCGCTGTTGGTTATTGGCCGGAGAACGTCTCGGTCATGTCTGCATGATTCCTGAACCCATAGGTTCTACACACTTAAGGTTCGGTGACGCTAGAGTTGCTATGGGAAATAGTATGTGGTTACCGAAGGTTGTTCGGAGTCCCGGATGAGATCCCGGACGTGGCGAGGAGCTCCGGAATGGTCTGGAGGTGAAGATCGGTATATTGGACGAAGGGTATTGGAGTCCGGAATTGTTCCGGGGGTACCAGGTGATGACCAGCGTGTCCGAAAGGGGTTTCGGAGGCCCCGACAGGCGTTGGGGGGACCTTATGGGCCAAGGGGAGGGGGCACATCAGCCCACTAAGGGGCTGAGCGCCCCTCCCACCCACCAGGAGAGGTGGGGGCGCTACCCCTAGGGCAGCCGCCCCTCCCGTCTTGGGGGGCAAGTTTCCTAAGGGGTGGGGTCGCCCAAACCCATCTAGGGTTTCCCCTGTGGCCGCCGCCCCTCCCCTAGGGAACCCTAGGGCACCTCCCCCTCCTTCCTTCCCCCTATATATCTGAACGGCGTAAGTTGATGGGGGGTCGAGGACACCGTCAAGGCAACCTCACCATCCCAGGTGTCGTCTCAAAACATGTAGGCAACCACATCCTTTTCTTTTCATCATGTTCTCTTTCATTTGTGAGCATTCCCTTGATTGTTTGGATCACTTTATTTTGTAGAAAGAAGACACTGGCAAGGATATCACTTACTTCGAGGCATGGACCATCAAACGTACCAAAGACGACAAGGACAAAGACCCTCTCCACCCGGAGATGGACTGGATCAGCTCTAAAGCCCGGTCAGATGGAGAGAACTACACCAAAAAATTGAAGGAGACATACATGCCTGACGCTGATCCTCATGTGCTACCGTTTGATCCTCTTGTGGCCATTGCCGCGGCAGGCGGTAGACCGAATGGCCGGATGGCGGTTCACCTCGATTTTGTCATAACCTCCTCCCTTCCGAGAGTCAACACGCTCTGTGCTATGAGTACTAGCTCTACTCCTACCGTAGAGCGTCACGTACCACATTCTGTGAGCATTACTGAGGATATTCCGGTCAGTGCTTCTTCATTGATCCTTCATGGTCCTTCTTCATTGATCCTTCTTCATTATTGAGGATATTTGCATTTCAACATGAATAACATTTGCATTGCCATATTTTAGACTCAACTGATTGACACCGAGAAAGAACGAGATGAAAACCGGGCCAAGCTGAAGGCACAAGATGATCTAGTGAAGTCTTTACAACATATGGTGGCCAATCTTTATTCCATGCAAGGCCAACCAGTGCCAGAGATGCCACCGA
>NW_025228421.1:0-60715 GCF_018294505.1 Triticum aestivum | reverse complement strand
AATGAATATATTTAAATGCGTAAATGCATACAATAAAAAGGAGATCAAACATTGCAGGTACGTTATTTCCAGAACTCTTACATTTACATAAAAGATCTGTTAATTACATCTCCGAAGAGAAAACCCTGATTAAGAATTCCAACATAGCTATTACATAAGATTGCAACACATTCCTATTACAACATGCTACAAAAAAAAGAAATTCCTCCTCGCGATCGTCGACGCCGGCATGCTCGGGGGAGCCTTGGACTTTGTTGATATTATCATATGCGATGACTTTCATTTATATTTGCTTTCATTTGACTCGTACTGGTATTGGCAGTACGTGTGTGCATGCTTGAATGACTTCACTTACTTTTCCTTGTTGACTAACCAATATATAGACTTTGATTTATTTTCTTTACTTTGTATGAGAAAGTCATCTTAATGGCTAACCAATCTGTTAAATGAGTCTTCAAACATCATGATGCATGCGTATGGGACATATAGTCATGCATGTGTTCTATGCAATGCAACTACTTTAGTACTAACAATTGTAGTACTCTTTGTTTTATGAGTAGATGACATCTATATTTTCTTACTATTTGCAAGCCGTATGGGGGATGCATGATCTAACTTTCATCTTATGCGAAGATAAGCTAGATGCGACCTTTTTGAGCATACACATATATGAAGGAGATAACAGATATTTAATTTGTTTTGGTGGCATATGCAAGTGCACTACAATATTTCGAGTGCGATCAAACTCAGATTATGACTCTGGTCATCTTTTAGTTTTTTTAATGTATGTCCATATTAGGGGACCATACAATTTATTTTGGTTGGGTGGATGTACACCAATTCACCTAGAATTAGCAGGACGTGTCCATTTTACTTTGCATGCGCCTACACTAGATTCGCCAATATCTAGTTATTTTGTCGATGATGCCGGCTAGCATTATTTGGGGCCGATGCAATTTTTTATATAGTGCACTCATTTAGTCTATTTTATAGACATCTGGTTAATATAACACCATTTACGATTTGAGCGGCATTTGTTTATGCATCATGAAGTGCGAATATTACTTTCTATACACACAGGTTTGAACAAGGTTAATTTGTGCTGCATGACTCATTTTCGCATATCATGCACGCATGTGATCATAGAACATGCGACTAAGTATGGTGTCTTTTGATGAGAACCTATTGTTTTGCAATATTTTTTATATGCATTTTATTTGTTCATCATTTTTTATGTTGATTTTCCCCGAGTCATACCTTGCCGTGATTCCATTGAGAACAAATTCTTCACTCTACATAAGGAATAATACCTTGATTTGTGTCACGTCATTGATACAGAATGAATATATTTAAATGCGTAAATGCATACAATAAAAAGGAGATCAAACATTGCAGGTACATTATTTCCAGAACTCTTACATTTACATAAAAGATCTGTTAATTACATCTCCGAAAAGAAAACCCCTGATTAAGAATTCCAACATAGCTATTACATAAGATTGCAACACATTCCTATTACAACATGCTACAAAAAAAAGAAATTCATCCTCGCGATCGTCGACGCCGGCATGCTCGGGGGAGCCTTGGACTTTGTTGCTATTATCATATGCGATGACTTTCATTTATATTTGCTTTCATTTGACTCGTACTAGTATTGGCAGTACGTGTGTGCATGCTTGAATGACTTCACTTACTTTTCCTTGTTGACTAACCAATATATAGACTTTGATTTATTTTCTTTACTTTGTATGAGAAAGTCATCTTAATGGTTAACCAATCTGTTAAATGAGTCTTCAAACATCATGATGCATGCGTATGGGACATATAGTCATGCACGTGTTCTGTGCAATGCAACTACTTTAGTACTAACAATTGTAGTACTCTTTGTTTTATGAGTAGATGACATCTATGTTTTCTTACTATTTGCAAGCCGTATGGGGGATGCATGATCTAACTTTCATCTTATGCGAAGATAAGCTAGATGCGACCTTTTTGAGCGTACACATATATGGAGCAGATAACAGATATTTAATTTGTTTTGGTGGCATATGCAAGTGCACTATAATATTTCGAGTGCGATCAAACTCAGATTATGACTCTGGTCATCTTTTAGTTTTTTTAATGTATGTCCATATGAAGGGACCATACAATTTATTTTGGTTGGGTGGATGTACACCAATTCACCTAGAATTAGCAGGACGTGTCCATTTTACTTTGCATGCGCCTACACTAGATTCGCCAATATCTAGTTATTTTGTCGATGATGCCGGCTAGCATTATTTGGGGCCGATGCATTTTTTTATATAGTGCACTCATTTAGTCTATTTTATAGACATCTGGTTAATATAACACCATTTACGATTTGAGCGGCATTTGTTTATGCATCATGACGTGCGAATATTACTTTCTATAGACACAGGTTTGAACAAGTTTAATTTGTGCTGCATGACTCATTTTCGCATATCATGCACGCATGTGATCATAGAACATGCGACTAAGTATGGTGTCTTTTGACGAGCACCTATTGTTTTGCAATATTTTTTATATGCATTTTATTTGTTCATCATTTTTTATGTTGATTTTCCCCGAGTCATACCTTGCCGTGATTCCATTGAGAACAAATTCTTCACTCTACATAAGGGAATAAATACCTTGATTTGTGTCACGTCATTGATACAGAATGAATATATTTAAATGCGTAAATGCATACAATAAAAAGGAGATCAAACATTGCAGGTACATTATTTCCAGAACTCTTACATTTACATAAAAGATCTGTTAATTACATCTCCGAAAAGAAAACCCCTGATTAAGAATTCCAACATAGCTATTACATAAGATTGCAACACATTCCTATTACAACATGCTACAAAAAAAAGAAATTCATCCTCGCGATCGTCGACGCCGGCATGCTCGGGGGAGCCTTGGACTTTGTTGCTATTATCATATGCGATGACTTTCATTTATATTTGCTTTCATTTGACTCGTACTAGTATTGGCAGTACGTGTGTGCATGCTTGAATGACTTCACTTACTTTTCCTTGTTGACTAACCAATATATAGACTTTGATTTATTTTCTTTACTTTGTATGAGAAAGTCATCTTAATGGTTAACCAATCTGTTAAATGAGTCTTCAAACATCATGATGCATGCGTATGGGACATATAGTCATGCACGTGTTCTGTGCAATGCAACTACTTTAGTACTAACAATTGTAGTACTCTTTGTTTTATGAGTAGATGACATCTATTTTTTCTTACTATTTGCAAGCCGTATGGGGGATGCATGATCTAACTTTCATCTTATGCGAAGATAAGCTAGATGCGACCTTTTTGAGCATACACATATATGGAGCAGATAACAGATATTTAATTTGTTTTGGTGGCATATGCAAGTGCACTACAATATTTCGAGTGCGATCAAACTCAGATTATGACTCTGGTCATCTTTTAGTTTTTTTAATGTATGTCCATAGGAAGGGACCATACAATTTATTTTGGTTGGGTGGATGTACACCAATTCACCTAGAATTAGCAGGACGTGTCCATTTTACTTTGCATGCGCCTACACTAGATTCGCCAATATCTAGTTATTTTGTCGATGATGCCGGCTAGCATTATTTGGGGCCGATGCATTTTTTTATATAGTGCACTCATTTAGTCTATTTTATAGACATCTGGTTAATATAACACCATTTACGATTTGAGCGGCATTTGTTTATGCATCATGACGTGCGAATATTACTTTCTATAGACACAGGTTTGAACAAGGTTAATTTGTGCTGCATGACTCATTTTCGCATATCATGCACGCATGTGATCATAGAACATGCGACTAAGTATGGTGTCTTTTGACGAGCACCTATTGTTTTGCAATATTTTTTATATGCATTTTATTTGTTCATCATTTTTTATGTTGATTTTCCCCGAGTCATACCTTGCCGTGATTCCATTGAGAACAAATTCTTCACTCTACATAAGGGAATAAATACCTTGATTTGTGTCACGTCATTGATACAGAATGAATATATTTAAATGCGTAAATGCATACAATAAAAAGGAGATCAAACATTGCAGGTACATTATTTCCAGAACTCTTACATTTACATAAAAGATCTGTTAATTACATCTCCGAAGAGAAAACCCCTGATTAAGAATTCCAACATAGCTATTACATAAGATTGCAACACATTCCTATTACAACATGCTACAAAAAAAAGAAATTCCTCCTCGCGATCGTCGACGCCGGCATGCTCGGGGGAGCCTTGGACTTTGTTGATATTATCATATGCGATGACTTTCATTTATATTTGTTTTCATTTGACTCGTACTGGTATTGGCAGTACGTGTGTGCATGCTTGAATGACTTCACTTACTTTTCCTTGTTGACTAACCAATATATAGACTTTGATTTATTTTCTTTACTTTGTATGAGAAAGTCATCTTAATGGTTAACCAATCTGTTAAATGAGTCTTCAAACATCATGATGCATGCGTATGGGACATATAATCATGCACGTGTTCTGTGCAATGCAACTACTTTAGTACTAACAATTGTAGTACTCTTTGTTTTATGAGTAGATGACATCTATGTTTTCTTACTATTTGCAAGCCGTATGGGGGATGCATGATCTAACTTTCATCTTATGCGAAGATAAGCTAGATGCGACCTTTTTGAGCATACACATATATGGAGCAGATAACAGATATTTAATTTATTTTGGTGGCATATGCAAGTGCACTACAATATTTCGAGTGCGATCAAACTCAGATTATGACTCTGGTCGTCTTTTAGTTTTTTTAATGTATGTCCATATGAAGGGACCATACAATTTATTTTGGTTGGGTGGAGGTACACCAGTGCACCTAGAATTAGTAGGACGTGTCCATTTTACTGTGCATGCGCCTACACTAGATTCGCCAATATCTAGTTATTTTGTCGATGATGCCGGCTAGCATTATTTGGGGCCGATGCATTTTTTTATATAGTGCACTCATTTAGTCTATTTTATAGACATCTGGTTAATATAACACCATTTACGATTTGAGCGGCATTTGTTTATGCATCATGAAGTGCGAATATTACTTTCTATACACACAGGTTTGAACAAGGTTAATTTGTGCTGCATGACTCATTTTCGCATATCATGCACGCATGTGATCATAGAACATGCGACTAAGTATGGTGTCTTTTGACGAGCACCTATTGTTTTGCAATATTTTTTATATGCATTTTATTTGTTCATCATTTTTTATGTTGATTTTCCCCGAGTCATACCTTGCCGTGATTCCACTGAGAACAAATTCTTCACTCTACATAAGGGAATAAATACCTTGATTTGTGTCACGTCATTGATACAGAATGAATATATTTAAATGCGTAAATGCATACAATAAAAAGGAGATCAAACATTGCAGGTACATTATTTCCAGAACTCTTACATTTACATAAAAGATCTGTTAATTACATCTCCGAAGAGAAAACCCCTGATTAAGAATTCCAACATAGCTATTACATAAGATTGCAACACATTCCTATTACAACATGCTACAAAAAAAAGAAATTCATCCTCGCGATCGTCGACGCCGGCATGCTCGGGGGAGCCTTGGACTTTGTTGATATTATCATATGCGATGACTTTCATTTATATTTGCTTTCATTTTACTCGTACTGGTATTGGCAGTACGTGTGTGCATGCTTGAATGACTTCACTTACTTTTCCTTGTTGACTAACCAATATATAGACTTTGATTTATTTTCTTTACTTTGTATGAGAAAGTCATCTTAATGGTTAACCAATCTGTTAAATAAGTCTTCAAACATCATGATGCATGCGTATGGGACATATAGTCATGCACGTGTTCTCTGCAATGCAACTACTTTAGTACTAACAATTGTAGTACTCTTTGTTTTATGAGTAGATGACATCTATGTTTTCTTACTATTTGCAAGCCGTATGGGGGATGCATGATCTAACTTTCATCTTATGCGAAGATAAGCTAGATGCGACCTTTTTGAGCATACACATATATGGAGCAGATAATAGATATTTAATTTGTTTTGGTGGCATATGCAAGTGCACTACAATATTTCGAGTGCGATCAAACTCAGATTATGACTCTGGTCATCTTTTAGTTTTTTTAATGTATGTCCATATGAAGGGACCATACAATTTATTTTGGTTGGGTGGATGTACACCAATTCACCTAGAATTAGCAGGACGTGTCCATTTTACTTTGCATGCGCCTACACTAGATTCGCCAATATCTAGTTATTTTGTCGATGATGCCGGCTAGCATTATTTGGGGCCGATGCATTTTTTTATATAGTGCACTCATTTAGTCTATTTTATAGACATCTGGTTAATATCACACCATTTACGATTTGAGCGGCATTTGTTTATGCATCAGGAAGTGCGAATATTACTTTCTATACACACAGGTTTGAACAAGGTTAATTTGTGCTGCATGACTCATTTTCGCATATCATGCACGCATGTGATCATAGAACATGCGACTAAGTATGGTGTCTTTTGACGAGCACCTATTGTTTTGCAATATTTTTTATATGCATTTTATTTGTTCATCATTTTTTATGTTGATTTTCCCCGAGTCATACCTTGCCGTGATTCCATTGAGAATAAATTCTTCACTCTACATAAGGGAATAAATACCTTGATTTGTGTCACGTCATTGATACAGAATGAATATATTTAAATGCGTAAATGCATACAATAAAAAGGAGATCAAACATTGCAGGTACATTATTTCCAGAACTCTTACATTTACATAAAAGATCTGTTAATTACATCTCCGAAGAGAAAACCCCTGATTAAGAATTCCAACATAGCTATTACATAAGATTGCAACACATTCCTATTACAACATGCTACAAAAAAAAGAAATTCATCCTCGCGATCGTCGACGCCGGCATGCTCGGGGGAGCCTTGGACTTTGTTGATATTATCATATGCGATGACTTTCATTTATATTTCCTTTCATTTTACTCGTACTGGTATTGGCAGTACGTGTGTGCATGCTTGAATGACTTCACTTACTTTTCCTTGTTGACTAACCAATATATAGACTTTGATTTATTTTCTTTACTTTGTATGAGAAAGTCATCTTAATGGTTAACCAATCTGTTAAATAAGTCTTCAAACATCATGATGCATGCGTATGGGACATATAGTCATGCACGTGTTCTGTGCAATGCAACTACTTTAGTACTAACAATTGTAGTACTCTTTGTTTTATGAGTAGATGACATCTATGTTTTCTTACTATTTGCAAGCCGTATGGGGGATGCATGATCTAACTTTCATCTTATGCGAAGATAAGCTAGATGCGACCTTTTTGAGCATACACATATATGGAGCAGATAACAGATATTTAATTTGTTTTGGTGGCATATGCAAGTGCACTACAATATTTCGAGTGCGATCAAACTCAGATTATGACTCTGGTCATCTTTTAGTTTTTTTAATGTATGTCCATATGAAGGGACCATACAATTTATTTTGGTTGGGTGGATGTACACCAATTCACCTAGAATTAGCAGGACGTGTCCATTTTACTTTGCATGCGCCTACACTAGATTCGTCAATATCTAGTTATTTTGTCGATGATGCCGGCTAGCATTATTTGGGGCCGATGCATTTTTTTATATAGTGCACTCATTTAGTCTATTTTATAGACATCTGGTTAATATAACACCATTTACGATTTGAGCGGCATTTGTTTATGCATCATGAAGTGCGAATATTACTTTCTATACACACAGGTTTGAACAAGGTTAATTTGTGCTGCATGACTCATTTTCGCATATCATGCACGCATGTGATCATAGAACATGCGACTAAGTATGGTGTCTTTTGACGAGCACCTATTGTTTTGCAATATTTTTTATATGCATTTTATTTGTTCATCATTTTTTATGTTGATTTTCCCCGAGTCATACCTTGCCGTGATTCCATTGAGAACAAATTCTTCACTCTACATAAGGGAATAAATACCTTGATTTGTGTCACATCATTGATACAGAATGAATATATTTAAATGCGTAAATGCATACAATAAAAAGGAGATCAAACATTGCAGGTACATTATTTCCAGAACTCTTACATTTACATAAAAGATCTGTTAATTACATCTCCGAAGAGAAAACCCCTGATTAAGAATTCCAACATAGCTATTACATAAGATTGCAACACATTCCTATTACAACATGCTACAAAAAAAAGAAATTCCTTCTCGCGATCGTCGACGCCGGCATGCTCGGGGGAGCCTTGGACTTTGTTGATATTATCATATGCGATGACTTTCATTTATATTTGCTGTCATTTGACTCGTACTGGTATTGGCAGTACGTGTGTGCATGCTTGAATGACTTCACTTACTTGTTGACTAACCAATATATAGACTTTGATTTATTTTCTTTACTTTGTATGAGAAAGTCATCTTAATGGTTAACCAATCTGTTAAATGAGTCTTCAAACATCATGATGCATGCGTATGGGACAAATAGTCATGCACGTGTTCTGTGCAATGCAACTACTTTAGTACTAACAATTGTAGTACTCTTTGTTTTATGAGTAGATGACATCTATGTTTTCATACTATTTGCAAGCCGTATGGGGGATGCATGATCTAACTTTCATCTTATGCGAAGATAAGCTAGATGCGACCTTTTTGAGCATACACATATATGGAGCAGATAACAGATATTTAATTTGTTTTGGTGGCATATGCAAGTGCACTACAATATTTCGAGTGCGATCAAACTCAGATTATGACTCTGGTCATCTTTTAGTTTTTTTAATGTATGTCCATATTAAGGGACCATACAATTTATTTTGGTTGGGTGGATGTACACCAGTTCACCTAGAATTAGCAGGACGTGTCCATTTTACTTTGCATGCGCCTACACTAGATTCGCCAATATCTAGTTATTTTGTCGATGATGCCGGCTAGCATTATTTGGGGCCGATGCATTTTTTTATATAGTGCACTCATTTAGTCTATTTTATAGACATCTGGTTAATATAACACCATTTACGATTTGAGCGGCATTTGTTTATGCATCATGAGGTGCGAATATTACTTTCTATACACCCAGGTTTGAACAAGGTTAATTTGTGCTACATGACTCGCATATCATGCACGCATGTGATCATAGAACATGCGACTAAGTATGGTGTCTTTTGACGAGCACCTATTGTTTTGCAATATTTTTTATATGCATTTTATTTGTTCATCATTTTTTATGTTTATTTTCCCCGAGTCATACCTTGCCGTGATTCCATTGAGAACAAATTCTTCACTCTACATAAGGAATAATACCTTGATTTGTGTCACGTCATTGATACAGAATGAATATATTTAAATGCGTAAATGCATACAATAAAAAGGAGATCAAACATTGCAGGTACATTATTTCCAGAACTCTTACATTTACATAAAAGATCTGTTAATTACATCTCCGAAAAGAAAACCCCTGATTAAGAATTCCAACATAGCTATTACATAAGATTGCAACACATTCCTATTACAACATGCTACAAAAAAAATAAATTCATCCTCGCGATCGTCGACGCCGGCATGCTCGGGGGAGCCTTGGACTTTGTTGATATTATCATATGCGATGACTTTCATTTATATTTGCTTTCATTTGACTCGTACTGGTATTGGCAGTACGTGTGTGCATGCTTGAATGACTTCACTTACTTTTCCTTGTTGACTAACCAATATATAGACTTTGATTTATTTTCTTTACTTTGTATGAGAAAGTCATCTTAATGGTTAACCAATCTGTTAAATGAGTCTTCAAACATCATGATGCATGCGTATGGGACATATAGTCATGCACGTGTTCTGTGCAATGCAACTACTTTAGTACTAACAATTGTAGTACTCTTTGTTTTATGAGTAGATGACATCTATGTTTTCATACTATTTGCAAGCCGTATGGGGGATGCATGATCTAACTTTCATCTTATGCGAAGATAAGCTAGATGCGACCTTTTTGAGCATACACATATATGGAGCAGATAACAGATATTTAATTTGTTTTGGTGGCATATGCAAGTGCACTACAATATTTCGAGTGCGATCAAACTCAGATTATGACTCTGGTCATCTTTTAGTTTTTTTAATGTATGTCCATAGGAAGGGACCATACAATTTATTTTGGTTGGGTGGATGTACACCAATTCACCTAGAATTAGCAGGACGTGTCCATTTTACTTTGCATGCGCCTACACTAGATTCGCCAATATCTAGTTATTTTGTCGATGATGCCGGCTAGCATTATTTGGGGCCGATGCATTTTTTTATATGAGTGCACTCATTTAGTCTATTTTATAGACATCTGGTTAATATAACACCATTTACGATTTGAGCGGCATTTGTTTATGCATCATGAAGTGCGAATATTACTTTCTATACACACAGGTTTGAACAAGGTTAATTTGTGCTGCATGACTCATTTTCGCATATCATGCACGCATGTGATCATAGAACATGCGACTAAGTATGGTGTCTTTTGACGAGCACCTATTGTTTTGCAATATTTTTTATATGCATTTTATTTGTTCATCATTTTTTATGTTGATTTTCCCCGAGTCATACCTTGCCGTGATTCCACTGAGAACAAATTCTTCACTCTACATAAGGGAATAAATACCTTGATTTGTGTCACGTCATTGATACAGAATGAATATATTTAAATGCGTAAATGCATACAATAAAAAGGAGATCAAACATTGCAGGTACATTATTTCCAGAACTCTTACATTTACATAAAAGATCTGTTAATTACATCTCCGAAGAGAAAACCCCTGATTAAGAATTCCAACATAGCTATTACATAAGATTGCAACACATTCCTATTACAACATGCTACAAAAAAAAAGAAATTCATCCTCGCGATCGTCGACGCCGGCATGCTCGGGGGAGCCTTGGACTTTGTTGATATTATCATATGCGATGACTTTCATTTATATTTGTTTTCATTTGACTCGTACTGCTATTGGCAGTACGTGTGTGCATGCTTGAATGACTTCACTTACTTTTCCTTGTTGACTAACCAATATATAGACTTTGATTTATTTTCTTTACTTTGTATGAGAAAGTCATCTTAATGGTTAACCAATCTGTTAAATGAGTCTTCAAACATCATGATGCATGCGTATGGGACATATAATCATGCACGTGTTCTGTGCAATGCAAGTACTTTAGTACTAACAATTGTAGTACTCTTTGTTTTATGAGTAGATGACATCTATGTTTTCTTACTATTTGCAAGCCGTATGGGGGATGCATGATCTAACTTTCATCTTATGCGAAGATAAGCTAGATGCGACCTTTTTGAGCATACACATATATGGAGCAGATAACAGATATTTAATTTGTTTTGGTGGCATATGCAAGTGCACTACAATATTTCGAGTGCGATCAAACTCAGATTATGACTCTGGTCATCTTTTAGTTTTTTTAATGTATGTCCATATGAAGGGACCATACAATTTATTTTGGTTGGGTGGAGGTACACCAGTTCACCTAGAATTAGCAGGACGTGTCCATTTTACTTTGCATGCGCCTACACTAGATTCGCCAATATCTAGTTATTTTGTCGATGATGCCGGCTAGCATTATTTGGGGCCGATGCATTTTTTTATATAGTGCACTCATTTAGTCTATTTTATAGACATCTGGTTAATATAACACCATTTACGATTTGAGCGGCATTTGTTTATGCATCATGAAGTGCGAATATTACTTTCTATACACACAGGTTTGAACAAGGTTAATTTGTGCTGCATGACTCATTTTCGCATATCATGCACGCATGTGATCATAGAACATGCGACTAAGTATGGTGTCTTTTGACGAGCACCTATTGTTTTGCAATATTTTTTATATGCATTTTATTTGTTCATCATTTTTTATGTTGATTTTCCCCGAGTCATACCTTGCCGTGATTCCATTGAGAACAAATTCTTCACTCTACATAAGGAATAAATACCTTGATTTGTGTCACGTCATTGATACAGAATGAATATATTTAAATGCGTAAATGCATACAATAAAAAGGAGATCAAACATTGCAGGTACATTATTTCCAGAACTCTTACATTTACATAAAAGATCTGTTAATTACATCTCCGAAGAGAAAACCCCTGATTAAGAATTCCAACATAGCTATTACATAAGATTGCAACACATTCCTATTACAACATGCTACAAAAAAAAGAAATTCATCCTCGCGATCGTCGACGCCGGCATGCTCGGGGGAGCCTTGGACTTTGTTGATATTATCATATGCGATGACTTTCATTTATATTTGTTTTCATTTGACTCGTACTGGTATTGGCAGTACGTGTGTGCATGCTTGAATGACTTCACTTACTTTTCCTTGTTGACTAACCAATATATAGACTTTGATTTATTTTCTTTACTTTGTATGAGAAAGTCATCTTAATGGTTAACCAATCTGTTAAATGAGTCTTCAAACATCATGATGCATGCGTATGGGACATATAATCATGCACGTGTTCTGTGCAATGCAACTACTTTAGTACTAACAATTGTAGTACTCTTTGTTTTATGAGTAGATGACATCTATGTTTTCTTACTATTTGCAAGCCGTATGGGGGATGCATGATCTAACTTTCATCTTATGCGAAGATAAGCTAGATGCGACCTTTTTGAGCATACACATATATGGAGCAGATAACAGATATTTAATTTATTTTGGTGGCATATGCAAGTGCACTACAATATTTCGAGTGCGATCAAACTCAGATTATGACTCTGGTCGTCTTTTAGTTTTTTTAATGTATGTCCATATGAAGGGACCATACAATTTATTTTGGTTGGGTGGAGGTACACCAGTGCACCTAGAATTAGTAGGACGTGTCCATTTTACTGTGCATGCGCCTACACTAGATTCGCCAATATCTAGTTATTTTGTCGATGATGCCGGCTAGCATTATTTGGGGCCGATGCATTTTTTTATATAGTGCACTCATTTAGTCTATTTTATAGACATCTGGTTAATATAACACCATTTACGATTTGAGCGGCATTTGTTTATGCATCATGAAGTGCGAATATTACTTTCTATACACACAGGTTTGAACAAGGTTAATTTGTGCTGCATGACTCATTTTCGCATATCATGCACGCATGTGATCATAGAACATGCGACTAAGTATGGTGTCTTTTGACGAGCACCTATTGTTTTGCAATATTTTTTATATGCATTTTATTTGTTCATCATTTTTTATGTTGATTTTCCCCGAGTCATACCTTGCCGTGATTCCACTGAGAACAAATTCTTCACTCTACATAAGGGAATAAATACCTTGATTTGTGTCACGTCATTGATACAGAATGAATATATTTAAATGCGTAAATGCATACAAATTAAAAGGAGATCAAACATTGCAGGTACATTATTTCTAGAACTCTTACATTTACATAAAAGATCTGTTATCTACATCTCCGAAGAGAAAACCCCTGATTAAGAATTCCAACATAGCTATTACATAAGATTGCAACACATTCCTATTACAACATGCTACAAAAAAAAAGAAATTCATCCTCGCGATCGTCGACGCCGGCATGCTCGGGGGAGCCTTGGACTTTGTTGATATTATCATATGCGATGACTTTCATTTATATTTGTTTTCATTTGACTCGTACTGGTATTGGCAGTACGTGTGTGCATGCTTGAATGACTTCACTTACTTTTCCTTGTTGACTAACCAATATATAGACTTTGATTTATTTTCTTTACTTTGTATGAGAAAGTCATCTTAATGGTTAACCAATCTGTTAAATGAGTCTTCAAACATCATGATGCATGCGTATGGGACATATAATCATGCACGTGTTCTATGCAATGCAACTACTTTAGTACTAACAATTGTAGTACTCTTTGTTTTATGAGTAGATGACATCTATGTTTTCTTACTATTTGCAAGCCGTATGGGGGATGCATGATCTAACTTTCATCTTATGCGAAGATAAGCTAGATGCGACCTTTTTGAGCATACACATATATGGAGCAGATAACAGATATTTAATTTGTTTTTGTGGCATATGCAAGTGCGCTACAATATTTCGAGTGCGATCAAACTCAGATTATGACTCTGGTCGTCTTTTAGTTTTTTTAATGTATGTCAATATGAAGGGACCATACAATTTATTTTGGTTGGGTGGATGTACACCAATTCACCTAGAATTAGCAGGACGTGTCCATTTTACTTTGCATGCGCCTACACTAGATTCGCCAATATCTAGTTATTTTGTCGATGATGCCGGCTAGCATTATTTGGGGCCGATGCATTTTTTATATAGTGCACTCATTTAGTCTATTTTATAGACATCTGGTTAATATAACACCATTTACGATTTGAGCGGCATTTGTTTATGCATCATGAAGTGCGAATATTACTTTCTATACACACAGGTTTGAACAAGGTTAATTTGTGCTGCATGACTCATTTTCGCATATCATGCACGCATGTGATCATAGAACATGCGACTAAGTATGGTGTCTTTTGACGAGCACCTATTGTTTTGCAATATTTTTTATATGCATTTTATTTGTTCATCATTTTTTATGTTGATTTTCCCCGAGTCATACCTTGCCGTGATTCCACTGAGAACAAATTCTTCACTCTACATACGTCATTGATACAGAATGAATATATTTAAATGCGTAAATGCATACAATAAAAAGGAGATCAAACATTGCAGGTACATTATTTCCAGAACTCTTACATTTACATAAAAGATCTGTTAATTACATCTCCGAAGAGAAAACCCCTGATTAAGAATTCCAACATAGCTATTACATAAGATTGCAACACATTCCTATTACAACATGCTACAAAAAAAAGAAATTCATCCTCGCGATCGTCGACGCCGGCATGCTCGGGGGAGCCTTGGACTTTGTTGATATTATCATATGCGATGACTTTCATTTATATTTGTTTTCATTTGACTCGTACTGGTATTGGCAGTACGTGTGTGCATGCTTGAATGACTTCACTTACTTTTCCTTGTTGACTAACCAATATATAGACTTTGATTTATTTTCTTTACTTTGTATGAGAAAGTCATCTTAATGGTTAACCAATCTGTTAAATGAGTCTTCAAACATCATGATGCATGCGTATGGGACATATAATCATGCACGTGTTCTGTGCAATGCAACTACTTTAGTACTAACAATTGTAGTACTCTTTGTTTTATGAGTAGATGACATCTATGTTTTCATACTATTTGCAAGCCGTATGGGGGATGCATGATCTAACTTTCATCTTATGCGAAGATAAGCTAGATGCGACCTTTTTGAGCATACACATATATGGAGCAGATAACAGATATTTAATTTGTTTTGGTGGCATATGCAAGTGCACTACAATATTTCGAGTGCGATCAAACTCAGATTATGACTCTGGTCATCTTTTAGTTTTTTTAATGTATGTCCATAGGAAGGGACCATACAATTTATTTTGGTTGGGTGGATGTACACCAATTCACCTAGAATTAGCAGGACGTGTCCATTTTACTTTGCATGCGCCTACACTAGATTCGCCAATATCTAGTTATTTTGTCGATGATGCCGGCTAGCATTATTTGGGGCCGATGCATTTTTTTATATAGTGCACTCATTTAGCCTATTTTATAGATATCTGGTTAATATAACACCATTTACGATTTGAGCGGCATTTGTTTATGCATCATGAAGTGCGAATATTACTTTCTATACACACAGGTTTGAACAAGGTTAATTTGTGCTGCATGACTCATTTTCGCATATCATGCACGCATGTGATCATAGAACATGCGACTAAGTATGGTGTCTTTTGACGAGCACCTATTGTTTTGCAATATTTTTTATATGCATTTTATTTGTTCATCATTTTTTATGTTGATTTTCCCCGAGTCATACCTTGCCGTGATTCCACTGAGAACAAATTCTTCACTCTACATAAGGGAATAAATACCTTGATTTGTGTCACGTCATTGATACAGAATGAATATATTTAAATGCGTAAATGCATACAATAAAAAGGAGATCAAACATTGCAGGTACATTATTTCCAGAACTCTTACATTTACATAAAAGATCTGTTAATTACATCTCCGAAGAGAAAACCCCTGATTAAGAATTCCAACATAGCTATTACATAAGATTGCAACACATTCCTATTACAACATGCTACAAAAAAAAAGAAATTCATCCTCGCGATCGTCGACGCCGGCATGCTCGGGGGAGCCTTTGACTTTGTTGATATTATCATATGCGACGACTTTCATTTATATTTGTTTTCATTTGACTCGTACTGGTATTGGCAGTACGTGTGTGCATGCTTGAATGACTTCACTTACTTTTCCTTGTTGACTAACCAATATATAGACTTTGATTTATTTTCTTTACTTTGTATGAGAAAGTCATCTTAATGGTTAACCAATCTGTTAAATGAGGCTTCAAACATCATGATGCATGCGTATGGGACATATAATCATGCACTTGTTCTGTTCAATGCAACTACTTTAGTACTAACAATTGTAGTACTCTTTGTTTTATGAGTAGATGACATCTATGTTTTCTTACTATTTGCAAGCCGTATGGGGGATGCATGATCTAACTTTCATCTTATGCGAAGATAAGCTAGATGCGACCTTTTTGAGCATACACATATATGGAGCAGATAACAGATATTTAATTGGCATATGCAAGTGCACTACAATATTTCGAGTGCGATCAAACTCAGATTATGACTCTGGTCATCTTTTAGTTTTTTTAATGTATGTCAATATGAAGGGACCATACAATTTATTTTGGTTGGGTGGAGGTACACCAATTCACCTAGAATTAGCAGGACGTGTCCATTTTACTTTGCATGCGCCTACACTAGATTCGCCAATATCTAGTTATTTTGTCGATGATGCCGGCTAGCATTATTTGGGGCCGATGCATTTTTTTATATAGTGCACTCATTTAGTCTATTTTATAGACATCTGGTTAATATAACACCATTTACGATTTGAGCGGCATTTGTTTATGCATCATGAAGTGCGAATATTACTTTCTATACACACAGGTTTGAACAAGGTTAATTTGTGCTGCATGACTCATTTTCGCATATCATGCACGCATGTGATCATAGAACATGCGACTAAGTATGGTGTCTTTTGACGAGCACCTATTGTTTTGCAATATTTTTTATATGCATATTATTTGTTCATCATTTTTTATGTTGATTTTCCCCGAGTCATACCTTGCCGTGATTCCATTGAGAACAAATTCTTCACTCTACATAAGGGAATAAATACCTTGATTTGTGTCACGTCATTGATACAGAATGAATATATTTAAATGCGTAAATGCATACAATAAAAAGGAGATCAAACATTGCAGGTACATTATTTCCAAAACTCTTACATTTACATAAAAGATCTGTTAATTACATCTCCGAAGAGAAAACCCCTGATTAAGAATTCCAACATAGCTATTACATAAGATTGCAACACATTCCTATTACAACATGCTACAAAAAAAAGAAATTCATCCTCGCGATCGTCGACGCCGGCATGCTCGGGGGAGCCTTGGACTTTGTTGATATTATCATATGCGATGACTTTCATTTATATTTGTTTTTATTTGACTCGTACTGGTATTGGCAGTACGTGTGTGCATGCTTGAATGACTTCACTTACTTTTCCTTGTTGACTAACCAATATATAGACTTTGATTTATTTTCTTTACTTTGTATGAGAAAGTCATCTTAATGGTTAACCAATCTGTTAAATGAGTCTTCAAACATCATGATGCATGCGTATGGGACATATAATCATGCACGTGTTCTGTGCAATGCAACTACTTTAGTACTAACAATTGTAGTACTCTTTGTTTTATGAGTAGATGACATCTATGTTTTCTTACTATTTGCAAGCCGTATGGGGGATGCATGATCTAACTTTCACCTTATGCGAAGATAAGCTAGATGCGACCTTTTTGAGCATACACATATATGGAGCAGATAACAGATATTTAATTTGTTTTTATGGCATATGCAAGTGCGCTACAATATTTCGAGTGCGATCAAACTCAGATTATGACTCTGGTCATCTTTTAGTTTTTTTAATGTATGTCCATATGAAGGGACCATACAATTTATTTTGGTTGGGTGGAGGTACACCAGTTCACCTAGAATTAGCAGGACGTGTCCATTTTACTTTGCATGCGCCTACACTAGATTCGCCAATATCTAGTTATTTTGTCGATGATGCCGGCTAGCATTATTTGGGGCCGATGCATTTTTTATATAGTGCACTCATTTAGTCTATTTTATAGACATCTGGTTAATATAACACCATTTACGATTTGAACGGCATTTGTTTATGCATCATGAAGTGCGAATATTACTTTCTATACACACAGGTTTGAACAAGGTTAATTTGTGCTGCATGACTCATTTTCGCATATCATGCACGCATGTGATCATAGAACATGCGACTAAGTATGGTGTCTTTTGACGAGCACCTATTGTTTTGCAATATTTTTTATATGCATTTTATATGTTCATCATTTTTTATGTTGATTTTCCCCGAGTCATACCTTGCCGTGATTCCATTGAGAACAAATTCTTCACTCTACATAAGGGAATAAATACCTTGATTTGTGTCACGTCATTGATACAGAATGAATATATTTAAATGCGTAAATGCATACAATAAAAAGGAGATCAAACATTGCAGGTACATTATTTCCAGAACTCTTACATTTACATAAAAGATCTGTTAATTACATCTCCGGAGAGAAAACCCCTGATTAAGAATTCCAACATAGCTATTACATAAGATTGCAACACATTCCTATTACAACATGCTACAAAAAAAAGAAATTCCTCCTCGCGATCGTCGACGCCGGCATGCTCGGGGGAGCCTTGGACTTTGTTGATATTATCATATGTGATGACTTTCATTTATATATGCTTTCATTTGACTCGTACTGGTATTGGCAGTACGTGTGTGCATGCTTGGATGACTTCACTTACTTGTTGACTAACCAATATATAGACTTTGATTTATTTTCTTTACTTTGTATGAGAAAGTCATCTTAATGGTTAACCAATCTGTTAAATGAGTCTTCAAACATCATGATGCATGCGTATGGGACATATAGTCATGCACGTGTTCTGTGCAATGCAACTACTTTAGTACTAACAATTGTAGTACTCTTTGTTTTATGAGTAGATGACATCTATGTTTTCATACTATTTGCAAGCCGTATGGGGGATGCATGATCTAACTTTCATCTTATGCGAAGATAAGCTAGATGCGACCTTTTTGAGCATACACATATATGGAGCAGATAACAGATATTTAATTTGTTTTGGTGGCATATGCAAGTGCACTACAATATTTCGAGTGCGATCAAACTCAGATTATGACTCTGGTCATCTTTTAGTTTTTTTAATGTATGTCCATAGGAAGGGACCATACAATTTATTTTGGTTGGGTGGATGTACACCAATTCACCTAGAATTAGCAGGACGTGTCCATTTTACTTTGCATGCGCCTACACTAGATTCGCCAATATCTAGTTATTTTGTCGATGATGCCGGCTAGCATTATTTGGGGCCGATGCATTTTTTTATATGAGTGCACTCATTTAGTCTATTTTATAGACATCTGGTTAATATAACACCATTTACGATTTGAGCGGCATTTTTTTATGCATCATGAAGTGCGAATATTACTTTCTATACACACAGGTTTGAACAAGGTTAATTTGTGCTGCATGACTCATTTTCGCATATCATGCACGCATGTGATCATAGAACATGCGACTAAGTATGGTGTCTTTTGACGAGCACCTATTGTTTTGCAATATTTTTTATATGCATTTTATTTGTTCATCATTTTTTATGTTGATTTTCCCCGAGTCATACCTTGCCGTGATTCCACTGAGAACAAATTCTTCACTCTACATAAGGGAATAAATACCTTGATTTGTGTCACGTCATTGATACAGAATGAATATATTTAAATGCGTAAATGCATACAATAAAAAGGAGATCAAACATTGCAGGTACATTATTTCCAGAACTATTACATTTAAATAAAAGATCTGTTAATTACATCTCTGAAGAGAAAACCCCTGATTAAGAATTCCAACATAGCTATTACATAAGATTGCAACACATTCCTATTACAACATGCTACAAAAAAAAGAAATTCCTCCTCGCGATCGTCGACGCCGGCATGCTCGGGGGAGCCTTGGACTTTGTTGATATTATCATATGCGATGACTTTCATTTATATTTGCTTTCATTTGACTCGTACTGGTATTGGCAGTACGTGTGTGCATGCTTGAATGACTTCACTTACTTTTCCTTGTTGACTAACCAATATATAGACTTTGATTTATTTTCTTTACTTTGTATGAGAAAGTCATCTTAATGGTTAACCAATCTGTTAAATGAGTCTTCAAACATCATGATGCATGCGTATGGGACATATAGTCATGCACGTGTTCTGTGCAATGCAACTACTTTAGTACTAACAATTGTAGTACTCTTTGTTTTATGAGTAGATGACATCTATGTTTTCTTACTATTTGCAAGCCGTATGGGGGATGCATGATCTAACTTTCATCATATGCGAAGATAAGCTAGATGCGACCTTTTTGAGCATACACATATATGAAGCAGATAACAGATATTTAATTTGTTTTGGTGGCATATGCAAGTGCACTACAATATTTCGAGTGTGATCAAACTAAGATTATGACTCTGGTCATCTTTTAGTTTTTTTAATGTATGTCCATAGGAAGGGACCATACAATTTATTTTGGTTGGGTGGATGTACACCAATTCACCTAGAATTAGCAGGACGTGTCCATTTTACTTTGCAGGCGCCTACACTAGATTCGCCAATATCTAGTTATTTTGTCGATGATGCCGGCTAGCATTATTTGGGGCCGATGCATTTTTTTATATAGTGCACTCATTTAGTCTATTTTATAGACATCTGGTTAATATAACACCATTTACGATTTGAGCGGCATTTGTTTATGCATCATGAAGTGCGAATATTACTTTCTATACACACAGGTTTGAACAAGGTTAATTTGTGCTACATGACTCATTTTCGCATATCATGCACGCATGTGATCATAGAACATGCGACTAAGTATGGTGTCTTTTGACGAGCACCTATTGTTTTGCAATATTTTTTATATGCATTTTATTTGTTCATCATTTTTTATGTTGATTTTCCCCGAGTCATACCTTGCCGTGATTCCATTGAGAACAAATTCTTCACTCTACATAAGGGAATAAATACCTTGATTTGTGTCACGTCATTGATACAGAATGAATATATTTAAATGCGTAAATGCATACAATAAAAAGGAGATCAAACATTGCAGGTACATTATTTCCAGAATTCTTACATTTACATAAAAGATCTGTTAATTACATCTCCGAAGAGAAAACCCCTGATTGAGAATTCCAACATAGCTATTACATAAGATTGCAACACATTCCTATTACAACATGCTACAAAAAAAAGAAATTCCTCCTCGCGATCGTTGACGCCGGCATGCTCGGGGGAGCCTTGGACTTTGTTGATATTATCATATGCGATGACTTTCATTTATATTTGCTTTCATTTGACTCGTACTTGTATTGGCAGTACGTGTGTGCATGCTTGAATGACTTCACTTACTTTTCCTTGTTGACTAACCAATATATAGACTTTGATATATTTTCTTTACTTTGTATGAGAAAGTCATCTTAATGGTTAACCAATCTGTTAAATGAGTCTTCAAACATCATGATGCATGCGTATGGGACATATAGTCATGCACGTGTTCTGTGCAATGCAACTACTTTAGTACTAACAATTGTAGTACTCTTTGTTTTATGAGTAGATGACATCTATGTTTTCTTACTATTTGCAAGCCGTATGGGGGATGCATGATCTAACTTTCATCTTATGCAAAGATGAGCTAGATGCGACCTTTTCGAGCATACACATATATGGAGCAGATAACAGATATTTAATTTGTTTTGGTGGCATATGCAAGTGCACTACAATATTTCGAGTGCGATCAAACTCAGATTATGACTCTGGTCATCTTTTAGTTTTTTTAATGCATGTCCATATGAAGGGACCATACAATTTATTTTGGTTGGGTGGATGTACACCAATTCACCTAGAATTAGCAGGACGTGTCCATTTTACTTTGCATGCGCCTACACTAGATTCGCCAATATCTAGTTATTTTGTCGATGATGCCGGCTAGCATTATTTGGGGCCGATGCATTTTTTTATATAGTGCACTCATTTAGTCTATTTTATAGACATCTGGTTAATATAACACCATTTACGATTTGAGCGGCATTTGTTTATGCATCATGAAGTGCGAATATTACTTTCTATACACACAGGTTTGAACAAGGTTAATTTGTGCTACATGACTCATTTTCGCATATCATGCACGCGTATGATCATAGAACATGCGACTAAGTATGGTGTCTTTTGACGAGCACCTATTGGTTTGCAATATTTTTTATATGCATTTTATTTGTTCATCATTTTTTATGTTGATTTTCCCCGAGTCATACCTTGCCGTGATTCCATTGAGAACAAATTCTTCACTCTACATAAGGGAATAAATACCTTGATTTGTGTCACGTCATTGATACACAATGAATATATTTAAATGCGTAAATGCATACAATAAAAAGGAGATCAAACATTGCAGGTACATTATTTCCAGAACTCTTACATTTACATAAAAGATCTGTTAATTACATCTCCGAAGAAAAAACCCCTGATTAAGAATTCCAACATAGCTATTACATAAGATTGCAACACATTCCTATTACAACATGCTACAAAAAAATGAAATTCCTCCTCGCGATCGTCGACGCCGGCATGCTCGGGGGAGCCTTGGACTTTGTTGATATTATCATATGCGATGACTTTCATTTATATTTGCTTTCATTTGACTCGTACTGGTATTGGCAGTACGTGTGTGCATGCTTGAATGACTTCACTTACTTTTCCTTGTTGACTAACCAATATATAGACTTTGATTTATTTTCTTTACTTTGTATGAGAAAGTCACCTTAATGGTTAACCAATCTGTTAAATGAGTCTTCAAACATCATGATGCATGCGTATGGGACATATAGTCATGCACGTGTTCTATGCAATGCAACTACTTTAGTACTAACAATTGTAGTACTCTTTGTTTTATGAGTAGATGACATCTATGTTTTCTTACTATTTGCAAGCCGTATGGGGGATGCATGATCTAACTTTCATCTTATGCGAAGATAAGATAGATGCGACCTTTTCGAGCATACACATATATGGAGCAGATAACAGATATTTAATTTGTTTTGGTGGCATATGCAAGTGCACTACAATATTTCGAGTGCGATCAAACTCAGATTATGACTCTGGTCATCTTTTAGTTTTTTTAATGTATGTCCATATGAAGGGACCATACAATTTATTTTGGTTGGGTGGATGTACACCAATTCACCTAGAATTAGCAGGACGTGTCCATTTTACTTTGCATGCGCCTACACTAGATTCGCCAATATCTAGTTATTTTGTCGATGATGCCGGCTAGCATTATTTGGGGCCGATGCATTTTTTTATATAGTGCACTCATTTAGTCTATTTTATAGACATCTGGTTAATATAACACCATTTACGATTTGAGCGGCATTTGTTTATGCATCATGAAGTGCGAATATTACTTTCTATACACACAGGTTTGAACAAGGTTAATTTGTGCTGCATGACTCATTTTCGCATATCATGCACGCATGTGATCATAGAACATGCGACTAAGTATGGTGTCTTTTGACGAGCACCTATTGTTTTGTAATATTTTTTATATGCATTTTATTTGTTCATCATTTTTTATGTTGATTTTCCCCGAGTCATACCTTGCCGTGATTCCACTGAGAACAAATTCTTCACTCTACATAAGGGAATAAATACCTTGATTTGTGTCACGTCATTGATACAGAATGAATATATTTAAATGCGTAAATGCATACAATAAAAAGGAGATCAAACATTGCAGGTACATTATTTCCAGAACTCTTACATTTACATAAAAGATCTGTTAATTACATCTCCGAAGAGAAAACCCCTGATTAAGAATTCCAACATAGCTATTACATAAGATTGCAACACATTCCTATTACAACATGCTACAAAAAAAAGAAATTCATCCTCGCGATCGTCGACGCCGGCATGCTCGGGGGAGCCTTGGACTTTGTTGATATTATCATATGCGATGACTTTCATTTATATTTCCTTTCATTTTACTCGTACTGGTATTGGCAGTACGTGTGTGCATGCTTGAATGACTTCACTTACTTTTCCTTGTTGACTAACCAATATATAGACTTTGATTTATTTTCTTTACTTTGTATGAGAAAGTCATCTTAATGGTTAACCAATCTGTTAAATAAGTCTTCAAACATCATGATGCATGCGTATGGGACATATAGTCATGCACGTGTTCTGTGCAATGCAACTACTTTAGTACTAACAATTGTAGTACTCTTTGTTTTATGAGTAGATGACATCTATGTTTTCTTACTATTTGCAAGCCGTATGGGGGATGCATGATCTAACTTTCATCTTATGCGAAGATAAGCTAGATGCGACCTTTTTGAGCATACACATATATGGAGCAGATAACAGATATTTAATTTGTTTTGGTGGCATATGCAAGTGCACTACAATATTTCGAGTGCGATCAAACTCAGATTATGACTCCGGTCATCTTTTAGTTTTTTTAATGTATGTCCATAGGAAGGGACCATACAATTTATTTTGCTTGGGTGGATGTACACCAATTCACCAAGAATTAGCAGGACGTGTCCATTTTACTTTGCATGCGCCTACACTTGATTCGCCAATATCTAGTTATTTTGTCGATGATGCCGGCTAGCATTATTTGGGGCCGATGCATTTTTTTATATAGTGCACTCATTTAGTCTATTTTATAGACATCTGGTTAATATAACACCATTTATGATTTGAGCGGCATTTTGTTTATGCATCATGAAGTGCGAATATTACTTTCTATACACCCAGGTTTGAACAAGGTTAATTTGTGCTCCATGACTCATTTTCGCATATCATGCACGAATGTGATCATAGAACATGCGACTAAGTATGGTGTCTTTTGACGAGCACCTATTGTTTTGCAATATTTTTTATATGCATTTTATTTGTTCATCATTTTTTATGTTGATTTTCCCCGAGTCATACCTTGCCGTGATTCCATTGAGAACAAATTCTTCACTCTACATAAGGGAATAAATACCTTGATTTGTGTCACGTCATTGATACAGAATGAATATATTTAAATGCGTAAATGCATACAATAAAAAGGAGATCAAACATTGCAGGTACATTATTTCCAGAACTCTTACATTTACATAAAAGGTCTGTTAATTACATCTCCGAAGAGAAAACCCCTGATTAAGAATTCCAACATAGCTATTACATAAGATTGCAACACATTCCTATTACAACATGCTACAAAAAAAAGAAATTCCTCCTCGCGATCGTCGACGCCGGCATGCTCGGGGGAGCCTTGGACTTTGTTGATATTATCATATGCGATGACTTTCATTTATATTTGCTTTCATTTGACTCGTACTGGTATTGGCAGTACGTGTGTGCATGCTTGAATGACTTCACTTACTTTTCCTTGTTGACTAACCAATATATAGACTTTGATTTATTTTCTTTACTTTGTATGAGAAAGTCATCTTAATGGTTAACCAATCTGTTAAATGAGTCTTCAAACATCATGGTGCATGCGTATGGAACATATAGTCATGCACGTGCTCTGTGCAATGCAACTACTTTAGTACTAACAATTGTAGTACTCTTTGTTTTATGAGTAGATGACATCTATGTTTTCTTACTATTTGCAAGCCGTATGGGGATGCATGATCTAACTTTCATCTTATGCGAAGATAAGCTAGATGCGACCTTTTTGAGCATACACATATATGGAGCAGATAACAGATATTTAATTTGTTTTGGTGGCATATGCAAGTGCACTACAATATTTCGAGTGCGATCAAACTCAGATTATGACTCTGGTCATTTTTTAGTTTTTTTAATGTATGTCCATATTAAGGGACCATACAATTTATTTTGGTTGGGTGGATGTACACCAGTTCCCCTAGAATTAGCAGGACGTGTCCATTTTACTTTGCATGCGCCTACACTAGATTCGCCAATACCTAGTTATTTTGTCGATGATGCCGGCTAGCATTATTTGGGGCCGATGCATTTTTTTATATAGTGCACCCATTTAGTCTATTTTATAGACATCTGGTTAATATAACACCATTTACGATTTGAGCGGCATTTGTTTATGCATCATGAAGTGCGAATATTACTTTCTATACACACAGGTTTGAACAAGGTTAATTTGTGCTACATGACTCATTTTCGCATATCATACACGCATGTGATCATAGAACATGCGACTAAGTATGGTGTCTTTTGACGAGCACCTATTGTTTTGCAATATTTTTTATATGCATTTTATTTGTTCATCATTTTTTATGTTGATTTTCCACGAGTCATACCTTGCCGTGATTCCATTGAGAACAAAGTCTTCAATCTACATAAGGGAATAAATACCTTGATTTGTGTCACGTCATTGATACAGAATGAATATATTTAAATGCGTAAATGCATACAAATTAAAAGGAGATCAAACATTGCAGGTACATTATTTCCAGAACTCTTACATTTACATAAAAGATCTGTTATCTACATCTCCGAAGAGAAAACCCCTGATTAAGAATTCCAACATAGCTATTACATAAGATTGCAACACATTCCTATTACAACATGGTACAAAAAAAAGAAATTCCTCCTCGCGATTGTCGATGCTGGCATGCTCGGGGGAGCCTTGGACTTTGTTGATATTATCATATGCGATGACTTTCATTTATATTTGCTTTCATTTGACTCGTACTGGTATTGGCAGTACGTGTGTGCATGCTTGAATGACTTCACTTACTTTTCCTTGTTGACTAACCAATATATAGACTTTGATTTATTTTCTTTATTTTATGAGAAAGTCATCTTAATGGTTAACCAATCTGTTAAATGAGTCTTCAAACATCTTGATGCATGCGTATGGAACATATAGTCATGCACGTGTTCTGTGCAATGCAACTACTTTAGTACTAACAATTGTAGTACTCTTTGTTTTATGAGTAGATGACATCTATGTTTTCTTACTATTTGCAAGCCGTATGGGGGATGCATGATCTAACTTTCATCTTATGCGAAGATAAGCTATATGCGACCTTTTTGAGCATACACATATATGGAGCAGATAAAAGGTATTTAATTTGTTTTGGTGGCATATGCAAGTGCACTACAATATTTCGAGTGCGATCAAACTCAGATTATGACTCTGGTCATCTTTTAGTTTTTTTAATGTATGTCCATATGAAGGGACCATACAATTTATTTTGGTTGGGTGGATGTACACAAATTCACCTAGAATTAGCAGGACGTGTCCATTTTACTTTGCATGCGCCTACACTAGATTCGCCAATATCTAGTTATTTTGTCGATGATGCCGGCTAGCATTATTTGGGGCCGATGCATTTTTTTATATAGTGCACTCATTTAGTCTATTTTATAGACATCTTGTTAATATAACACCATTTACGATTTGAGCGGCATTTGTTTATGCATCGTGAAGTGCGAATATTACTTTCTATACACCCAGGTTTGAACAAGGTTAATTTGTGCTACATGACTCATTTTCGCATATCATGCACGCATGTGATCATAGAACATGCGACTAAGTATGGTGTGTTTTGACGAGCACCTATTGTTTTGCAATATTTTTTATATGCATTTTATTTGTTCATCATTTTTATGTTGATTTTCCCCGAGTCATACCTTGCCGTGATTCCATTGAGAACAAAGTCTTCACTCAACATAAGGGAATAAATACCTTGATTTGTGTCACGTCATTGATACAGAATGAATATATTTGAATGCGTAAATGCATACAATAAAAAGGAGATCAAACATTGCAGGTACATTATTTCCAGAACTCTTACATTTACATAAAAGATCAGTTAATTACATCTCCGAAGAGAAAACCCCTGATTAAGAATTCCAACATAGCTATTACATAAGATTGCAACACATTCCTATTACAACATGCTACAAAAAAAAGAAATTCCTCCTCGCGATCGTCGACGCCGGCATGCTCGGGGGAGCCTTGGACTTTGTTGATATTATCATATGCGATGACTTTCATTTATATTTGCTTTCATTTGACTCGTACTGGTATTGGCAGTACGTGTGTGCATGCTTGAATGACTTCACTTACTTTTCCTTGTTGACTAACCAATATATAGACTTTGATTTATTTTCTTTACTTTGTATGAGAAAGTCATCTTAATGGTTAACCAATCTGTTAAATGAGTCTTCAAACATCATGATGCATGCGTATGGGACATATAGTCATGCACGTGTTCTGTGCAATGCAACTACTTTAGTACTAACAATTGTAGTACTCTTTGTTTTATGAGTAGATGACATCTATGTTTTCTTACTATTTGCAAGCCGTATGGGGGATGCATGATCTAACTTTCATCTTATGCGAAGATAAGCTAGATGCGACCTTTTTGAGCATACACATATATGGAGCAGATAACAGATATTTAATTTGTTTTGGTGGCATATGCAAGTGCACTACAATATTTCGAGTGCGATCAAACTCGGATTATGACTCCGGTCATCTTTTAGTTTTTTTAATGTATGTCCATAGGAAGGGACCATACAATTTATTTTGCTTGGGTGGATGTACACCAATTCACCAAGAATTAGCAGGACGTGTCCATTTTACTTTGCATGCGCCTACACTTGATTCGCCAATATCTAGTTATTTTGTCGATGATGCCGGCTAGCATTATTTGGGGCCGATGCATTTTTTTATATAGTGCACTCATTTAGTCTATTTTATAGACATCTGGTTAATATAACACCATTTATGATTTGAGCGGCATTTTGTTTATGCATCATGAAGTGCGAATATTACTTTCTATACACCCAGGTTTGAACAAGGTTAATTTGTGCTCCATGACTCATTTTCGCATATCATGCACGAATGTGATCATAGAACATGCGACTAAGTATGGTGTCTTTTGACGAGCACCTATTGTTTTGCAATATTTTTTATATGCATTTTATTTGTTCATCATTTTTTATGTTGATTTTCCCCGAGTCATACCTTGCCGTGATTCCAATGAGAACAAATTCTTCACTCTACATAAGGGAATAAATACCTTGATTTGTGTCACGTCATCGATACAGAATGAATATATTTAAATGCGTAAATGCATACAATAAAAAGGAGATCAAACATTGCAGGTACATTATTTCCAGAACTATTACATTTAAATAAAAGATCTGTTAATTACATCTCCGAAGAGAAAACCCCTGATTAAGAATTCCAACATAGCTATTACATAAGATTGCAACACATTCCTATTACAACATGCTACAAAAAAAAGAAATTCCTCCTCGCGATCGTCGACGCCGGCATGCTCGGGGGAGCCTTGGACTTTGTTGATATTATCATATGCGATGACTTTCATTTATATTTGCTTTCATTTGACTCGTACTGGTATTGGCAGTACGTGTGTGCATGCTTGAATGACTTCACTTACTTTTCCTTGTTGACTAACCAATATATAGACTTTGATTTATTTTCTTTACTTTGTATGAGAAAGTCATTTTAATGGTTAACCAATCTGTTAAATGAGTCTTCAAACATCATGATGCATGCGTATGGGACATATAGTCATGCACGTGTTCTGTGCAATGCAACTACTTTAGTACTAACAATTGTAGTACTCTTTGTTTTATGACTAGATGACATCTATGTTTTCTTACTATCTGCAAGCCGTATGGGGGATGCATGACCTAACTTTCATCTTATGCGAAGATAAGCTAGATGCGACCTTTTTGAGCATACACATATATGGAGCAGATAACAGATATTTAATTTGCTTTGGTGGCATACGCAAGTGCACTACAATATTTCGAGTGCGATCAAACTCAGATTATGACTCTGGTCATCTTTTAGTTTTTTAATGTATGTCCATATGAAGGGACCATACAATTTATTTTGGTTGGGTGGATGTACACCAATTCACCTAGAATTAGCAGGACGTGTCCATTTTACTTTGCATGCGCCTACACTAGATTCTCCAATATCTAGTTATTTTGTCGATGATGCCGGCTAGCATTATTTGGGGCCGATGCATTTTTTTATATAGTGCACTCATTTAGTCTATTTTATAGACATCTGGTTAATATAACACCATTTACGATTTGACCGGCATTTGTTTATGCATCATGAAGTGCGAATATTACTTTCTATACACACAGGTTTGAACAAGGTTAATTTGTGCTGCATGACTCATTTTCGCATATCATGCACGAATGTGATCATAGAACATGCGACTAAGTATGGTGTCTTTTGACGAGCACCTATTGTTTTGCAATATTTTTTATATGCATTTTATTTGTTCATCATTTTTTATGTTGATTTTCCCCGAGTCATACCTTGCCGTGATTCCACTGAGAACAAATTCTTCACTCTACATAAGGGAATAAATACCTTGATTTGTGTCACGTCATTGATACAGAATGAATATATTTAAATGCGTGAATGCATACAATAAAAAGGAGATCAAACATTGCAGGTACATTATTTCCAGAACTCTTACATTTACATAAAAGATCAGTTAATTACATCTCCGAAGAGAAAACCCCTGATTAAGAATTCCAACATAGCTATTACATAAGATTGCAACACATTCCTATTACAACATGCTACAAAAAAAAGAAATTCCTCCTCGCGATCGTCGACGCCGGCATGCTCGGGGGAGCCTTGGACTTTGTTGATATTATCATATGCGATGACTTTCATTTATATTTGCTTTCATTTGACTCGTACTGGTATTGGCAGTACGTGTGTGCATGCTTGAATGACTTCACTTACTTTTCCTTGTTGACTAACCAATATATAGACTTTGATTTATTTTCTTTACTTTGTATGAGAAAGTCATCTTAATGGTTAACCAATCTGTTAAATGAGTCTTCAAACATCATGATGCATGCGTATGGGACATATAGTCATGCACGTGTTCTGTGCAATGCAACTACTTTAGTACTAACAATTGTAGTACTCTTTGTTTTATGAGTAGATGACATCTATGTTTTCATACTATTTGCAAGCCGTATGGGGGATGCATGATCTAACTTTCATCTTATGCGAAGATAAGCTAGATGCGACCTTTTTGAGCATACACATATATGGAGCAGATAACAGATATTTAATTTGTTTTGGTGGCATATGCAAGTGCACTACAATATTTCGAGTGCGATCAAACTCAGATTATGACTCTGGTCATCTTTTAGTTTTTTTAATGTATGTCCATAGGAAGGGACCATACAATTTATTTTAGTTGGGTGGATGTACACCAATTCACCTAGAATTAGCAGGACGTGTCCATTTTACTTTGCATGCGCCTACACTAGATTCGCCAATATCTAGTTATTTTGTCGATGATGCCGGCTAGCATTATTTGGGGCCGATGCATTTTTTTATATAGTGCACTCATTTAGTCTATTTTATAGACATCTGGTTAATATAACACCATTTACGATTTGAGCGGCATTTGTTTATGCATCATGACGTGCGAATATTACTTTCTATAGACACAGGTTTGAACAAGTTTAATTTGTGCTGCATGACTCATTTTCGCATATCATGCACGCATGTGATCATAGAACATGCGACTAAGTATGGTGTCTTTTGACGAGCACCTATTGTTTTGCAATATTTTTTATATGCATTTTATTTGTTCATCATTTTTTATGTTGATTTTCCCCGAGTCATACCTTGCCGTGATTCCATTGAGAACAAATTCTTCACTCTACATAAGGGAATAAATACCTTGATTTGTGTCACGTCATTGATACAGAATGAATATATTTAAATGCGTAAATGCATACAATAAAAAGGAGATCAAACATTGCAGGTACATTATTTCCAGAACTCTTACATTTACATAAAAGATCTGTTAATTACATCTCCGAAAAGAAAACCCCTGATTAAGAATTCCAACATAGCTATTACATAAGATTGCAACACATTCCTATTACAACATGCTACAAAAAAAAGAAATTCATCCTCGCGATCGTCGACGCCGGCATGCTCGGGGGAGCCTTGGACTTTGTTGCTATTATCATATGCGATGACTTTCATTTATATTTGCTTTCATTTGACTCGTACTAGTATTGGCAGTACGTGTGTGCATGCTTGAATGACTTCACTTACTTTTCCTTGTTGACTAACCAATATATAGACTTTGATTTATTTTCTTTACTTTGTATGAGAAAGTCATCTTAATGGTTAACCAATCTGTTAAATGAGTCTTCAAACATCATGATGCATGCGTATGGGACATATAGTCATGCACGTGTTCTGTGCAATGCAACTACTTTAGTACTAACAATTGTAGTACTCTTTGTTTTATGAGTAGATGACATCTATGTTTTCTTACTATTTGCAAGCCGTATGGGGGATGCATGATCTAACTTTCATCTTATGCGAAGATAAGCTAGATGCGACCTTTTTGAGCATACACATATATGGAGCAGATAACAGATATTTAATTTGTTTTGGTGGCATATGCAAGTGCACTACAATATTTCGAGTGCGATCAAACTCAGATTATGACTCCGGTCATCTTTTAGTTTTTTTAATGTATGTCCATAGGAAGGGACCATACAATTTATTTTGCTTGGGTGGATGTACACCAATTCACCAAGAATTAGCAGGACGTGTCCATTTTACTTTGCATGCGCCTACACTTGATTCGCCAATATCTAGTTATTTTGTCGATGATGCCGGCTAGCATTATTTGGGGCCGATGCATTTTTTTATATAGTGCACTCATTTAGTCTATTTTATAGACATCTGGTTAATATAACACCATTTATGATTTGAGCGGCATTTTGTTTATGCATCATGAAGTGCGAATATTACTTTCTATACACCCAGGTTTGAACAAGGTTAATTTGTGCTCCATGACTCATTTTCGCATATCATGCACGAATGTGATCATAGAACATGCGACTAAGTATGGTGTCTTTTGACGAGCACCTATTGTTTTGCAATATTTTTTATATGCATTTTATTTGTTCATCATTTTTTATGTTGATTTTCCCCGAGTCATACCTTGCCGTGATTCCACTGAGAACAAATTCTTCACTCTACATAAGGGAATAAATACCTTGATTTGTGTCACGTCATTGATACAGAATGAATATATTTAAATGCGTAAATGCATACAATAAAAAGGAGATCAAACATTGCAGGTACATTATTTCCAGAACTATTACATTTAAATAAAAGATCTGTTAATTACATCTCCGAAGAGAAAACCCCTGATTAAGAATTCCAACATAGCTATTACATAAGATTGCAACACATTCCTATTACAACATGCTACAAAAAAAAGAAATTCCTCCTCGCGATCGTCAACGCCGGCATGCTCGGGGGAGCCTTGGACTTTGTTGATATTATCATATGCGATGACTTTCATTTATATTTGCTTTCATTTGACTCGTACTGGTATTGGCAGTACGTGTGTGCATGCTTGAATGACTTCACTTACTTTTCCTTGTTGACTAACCAATATATAGACTTTGATTAATTTTGTTTACTTTGTATGAGAAAGTCATTTTAATGGTTAACCAATCTGTTAAATGAGTCTTCGAACATCATGATGCATGCGTATGGGACATATAGTCATGCACGTGTTCTGTGCAATGCAACTACTTTAGTACTAACAATTGTAGTACTCTTTGTTTTATGAGTAGATGACATCTATGTTTTCTTACTATCTGCAAGCCGTATGGGGGATGCATGACCTAACTTTCATCTTATGCGAAGATAAGCTAGATGCGACCTTTTTGAGCATACACATATATGGAGCAGATAACAGATATTTAATTTGCTTTGGTGGCATACGCAAGTGCACTACAATATTTCGAGTGCGATCAAACTCAGATTATGACTCTGGTCATCTTTTAGTTTTTTAATGTATGTCCATATGAAGGGACCATACAATTTATTTTGGTTGGGTGGATGTACACCAATTCACCTAGAATTAGCAGGACGTGTCCATTTTACTTTGCATGCGCCTACACTAGATTCTCCAATATCTAGTTATTTTGTCGATGATGCCGGCTAGCATTATTTGGGGCCGATGCATTTTTTTATATAGTGCACTCATTTAGTCTATTTTATAGACATCTGGTTAATATAACACCATTTACGATTTGAGCGGCATTTGTTTATGCATCATGAAGTGCGAATATTACTTTCTATACACACAGGTTTGAACAAGGTTAATTTGTGCTGCATGACTCATTTTCGCATATCATGCACGAATGTGATCATAGAACATGCGACTAAGTATGGTGTCTTTTGACGAGCACCTATTGTTTTGCAATATTTTTTATATGCATTTTATTTGTTCATCATTTTTTATGTTGATTTTCCCCGAGTCATACCTTGTCGTGATTCCACTGAGAACAAATTCTTCACTCTACATAAGGGAATAAATACCTTGATTTGTGTCACGTCATTGATACAGAATGAATATATTTAAATGCGTGAATGCATACAATAAAAAGGAGATCAAACATTGCAGGTACATTATTTCCAGAACTCTTACATTTACATAAAAGATCTGTTAATTACATCTCCGAAGAGAAAACCCCTGATTAAGAATTCCAACATAGCTATTACATAAGATTGCAACACATTCCTATTACAACATGCTACAAAAAAAAAGAAATTCATCCTCGCGATCGTCGACGCCGGCATGCTCGGGGGAGCCTTGGACTTTGTTGATATTATCATATGCGATGACTTTCATTTATATTTGTTTTCATTTGACTCGTACTGGTATTGGCAGTACGTGTGTGCATGCTTGAATGACTTCACTTACTTTTCCTTGTTGACTAACCAATATATAGACTTTGATTTATTTTCTTTACTTTGTATGAGAAAGTCATCTTAATGGTTAACCAATCTGTTAAATGAGTCTTCAAACATCATGATGCATGCGTATGGGACATATAATCATGCACATGTTCTGTGCAATGCAACTACTTTAGTACTAACAATTGTAGTACTCTTTGTTTTATGAGTAGATGACATCTATGTTTTCTTACTATTTGCAAGCCGTATGGGGGATGCATGATCTAACTTTCATCTTATGCGAAGATAAGCTAGATGCGACCTTTTTGAGCATACACATATATGGAGCAGATAACATATATTTAATTTGTTTTGGTGGCATATGCAAGTGCACTACAATATTTCGAGTGCGATTAAACTCAGATTATGACTCTGGTCATCTTTTAGTTTTTTTAATGTATGTCCATATGAAGGGACCATACAATTTATTTTGGTTGGGTGGAGGTACACCAGTTCACCTAGAATTAGCAGGACGTGTCCATTTTACTTTGCATGCGCCTACACTAGATTCGCCAATATCTAGTTATTTTGTCGATGATGCCGGCTAGCATTATTTGGGGCCGATGCATTTTTTATATAGTGCACTCATTTAGTCTATTTTATAGACATCTGGTTAATATAACACCATTTACGATTTGAGCGGCATTTGTTTATGCATCATGAAGTGCGAATATTACTTTCTATACACACAGGTTTGAACAAGGTTAATTTGTGCTGCATGACTCATTTTCGCATATCATGCACGCATGTGATCATAGAACATGCGACTAAGTATGGTGTCTTTTGACGAGCACCTATTGTTTTGCAATATTTTTTATATGTATTTTATTTGTTCATCATTTTTTATGTTGATTTTCCCCGAGTCATACCTTGCCGTGATTCCACTGAGCACAAATTCTTCACTCTACATAAGGGAATAAATACCTTGATTTGTGTCACGTCATTGATACAGAATGAATATATTTAAATGCGTAAATGCATACAATAAAAAGGAGATCAAACATTGCAGGTACATTATTTCCAGAACTCTTACATTTACATAAAAGATCTGTTAATTACATCTCCGAAGAGAAAACCCCTGATTAAGAATTCCAACATAGCTATTACATAAGATTGCAACACATTCCTATTACAACATGCTACAAAAAAAAAAGAAATTCATCCTCGCGATCGTCGACGCCGGCATGCTCGGGGGAGCCTTGGACTTTGTTGATATTATCATATGCGATGACTTTCATTTATATTTGCTTTCATTTGACTCGTACTGGTATTGGCAGTACGTGTCTGCATGCTTGAATGACTTCACTTACTTTTCCTTGTTGACTAACCAATATATAGACTTTGATTTATTTTCTTTACTTTGTATGAGAAAGTCATCTTAATGGTTAACCAATCTGTTAAATGAGTCTTCAAACATCATGATGCATGCGTATGGGACATATAATCATGCACGTGTTCTGTGCAATGCAACTACTTTAGTACTAACAATTGTAGTACTCTTTGTTTTATGAGTAGATGACATCTATGTTTTCTTACTATTTGCAAGCCGTATGGGGGATGCATGATCTAACTTTCATCTTATGCGAAGATAAGCTAGATGCGACCTTTTTGAGCATACACATATATGGAGCAGATAACAGATATTTAATTTGTTTTGGTGGCATATGCAAGTGCACTACAATATTTCGAGTGCGATCAAACTCAGATTATGACTCTGGTCATCTTTTAGTTTTTTTAATGTATGTCCATATGAAGGGACCATACAATTTATTTTTGTTGGGTGGAGGTACACCAGTTCACCTAGAATTAGCAGGACGTGTCCATTTTACTTTGCATGCGCCTACACTAGATTCGCCAATATCTAGTTATTTTGTCGATGATGCCGGCTAGCATTATTTGGGGCCGATGCATTTTTTTATATAGTGCACTCATTTAGTCTATTTTATAGACATCTGGTTAATATAACACCATTTACGATTTGAGCGGCATTTGTTTATGCATCATGACGTGCGAATATTACTTTCTATAGACACAGGTTTGAACAAGTTTAATTTGTGCTGCATGACTCATTTTCGCATATCATGCACGCATGTGATCATAGAACATGCGACTAAGTATGGTGTCTTTTGACGAGCACCTATTGTTTTGCAATATTTTTTATATGCATTTTATTTGTTCATCATTTTTTATGTTGATTTTCCCCGAGTCATACCTTGCCGTGATTCCATTGAGAACAAATTCTTCACTCTACATAAGGGAATAAATACCTTGATTTGTGTCACGTCATTGATACAGAATGAATATATTTAAATGCGTAAATGCATAAAATAAAAAGGAGATCAAACATTGCAGGTACATTATTTCCAGAACTCTTACATTTACATAAAAGGTCTGTTAATTACATCTCCGAAGAGAAAACCCCTGATTATGAATTCCAACATAGCTATTACATAAGATTGCAACACATTCCTATTACAACATGCTACAAAAAAAAGAAATTCCTCATCGCGATCGTCGACGCCGGCATGCTCGGGGGAGCCTTGGACTTTGTTGATATTATCATATGCGATGACTTTCATTTATATTTGCTTTCATTTGACTCGTACTGGTATTGGCAGTACGTGTGCGCATGCTTGAATGACTTCACTTACTTTTCCTTGTTGACTAACCAATATATAGACTTTGATTTATTTTCTTTACTTTGTATGAGAAAGTCATCTTAATGGTTAACCAATCTGTTAAATGAGTCTTCAAACATCATGGTGCATGCGTATGGGACATATAGTCATGCACGTGCTCTGTGCAATGCAACTACTTTAGTACTAACAATTGTAGTAATCTTTGTTTTATGAGTAGATGACATCTATGTTTTCTTACTATTTGCAAGCCGTATGGGGATGCATGATCTAACTTTCATCTTATGCGAAGATAAGCTAGATGCGACCTTTTTGAGCATACACATATATGGAGCAGATAACAGATATTTAATTTGTTTTGGTGGCATATGCAAGTGCACTACAATATTTCGAGTGCGATCAAACTCAGATTATGACTCAGGTCATTTTTTGGTTTTTTTAATGTATGTCCATATTAAGGGACCATACAATTTATTTTGGTTGGGTGGATGTACACCAGTTCACCTAGAATTAGCAGGACGTGTCCATTTTACTTTGCATGCGCCTACACTAGATTCGCCAATATCTAGTTATTTTGTCGATGATGCCGGCTAGCATCATTTGGGGCCGATGCATTTTTTTATATAGTGCACTCATTTAGTCTATTTTATAGACATCTGGTTAATATAACACCATTTACGATTTGAGCGGCATTTGTTTATGCATCATGAAGTGCGAATATTACTTTTATACACACAGGTTTGAACAAGGTTAATTTGTGCTACATGACTCATTTTCGCATATCATGCACGCATGTGATCATAGAACATGCGACTAAGTATGGTGTCTTTTGACGAGCACCTATTGTTTTGCAATATTTTTTATATGCATTTTATTTGTTCATCATTTTTTATGTTGATTTTCCCCGAGTCATACCTTGCCGTGATTCCATTGAGAACAAAGTCTTCACTCTACATAAGGAAATAAATACCTTGATTTGTGTCACGTCATTGATACAGAATGAATATATTTAAATGCGTAAATGCATACAATAAAAAGGAGATCAAACATTGCAGGTACATTATTTCCAGAACTCTTACATTTACATAAAAGATCTGTTAATTACATCTCGGAAGTGAAAACCCCTGATTAAGAATTCCAACATAGCTATTACATAAGATTGCAACACATTCCTATTACAACATGCTACAAAAAAAAGAAATTCCTCCTCGCGATCGTCGACGCCGGCATGCTCGGGGGAGCCTTGGACTTTGTTGATATTATCATATGCGATGACTTTTATTTATATTTGCTTTCATTTGACTCGTACTGGTATTGGCAGTACGTGTGTGCATGCTTGAATGACTTCACTTACTTTTCCTTGTTGACTAACCAATATATAGACTTTGATTTATTTTCTTTACTTTGTATGAGAAAGTCATCTTAATGGTTAACCAATCTGTTAAATGAGTCTTCAAACATCATGATGCATGCGTATGGGACATATAGTCATGCACGTGTTTTGTGCAATGCAACTACTTTAGTACTAACAATTGTAGTACTCTTTGTTTTATGAGTAGATGACATCTATGTTTTCTTACTATTTGCAAGCCGTATGGGGATGCATGTTCTAACTTTCATCTTATGCAAAGATAAGCTAGATACGACCTTTTTGAGCATACACATATATGGATCAGATAAAAGAAATTTAATTTGTTTTGGTGGCATATGCAAGTGCACTACAATATTTCGAGTGCGATCAAACTCAGATTATGACTCTGGTCATTTTTTAGTTTTTTTAATGTATGTCCATATGAAGGGACCATACAATTTATTTTGCTTGGGTGGATGTACACCAATTCACCTAGAATTAGCAGGACGTGTCCATTTTACATTGCATGCGCCTACACTAGATTCGCCAAAATCTTGTTATTTTGTCGATGATGCCGGCTAGCATTATTTGGGGCCGATGCATTTTTTTATATAGTGCACTCATTTAGTCTATTTTATAGACATCTGGTTAATATAACACCATTTACGATTTGAGCAGCATTTGTTTATGCATCATGAAGTGCGAATATTACTTTCTATACACACAGGTTTGAACAAGGTTAATTTGTGCTACATGACTCATTTTCGCATATCATGCACGCATGTGATCATAGAACATGCGACTAAGTATGGTGTCTTTTGACGAGCACCTATTGTTTTGCAATATTTTTTATATGCATTTTATTTGTTCATCATTTTTTATGTTGATTTTCCCCGAGATACCTTGCCGTGATTCCATTGAGAACAAATTCTTCACTCTACATAAGGGAATAAATACCTTGATTTGTGTCACGTCATTGATACAGAATGAATATATTTAAATGCGTAAATGCATACAATAAAAAGGAGATCAAACATTGCAGGTACATTATTTCTAGAACTCTTACATTTACATAAAAGATCTGTTAATTACATCTCCGAAGAGAAAACCCCTGATTAAGAATTCCAACATAGCTATTACATAAGATTGCAAGACATTCCTATTACAACATGCTACAAAAAAAGAAATTCCTCCTCGCGATCGTCGACGCCGGCATGCTCGGGGGAGCCTTCGACTTTGTTGATATTATCATATGCGATGACTTTCATTTATATTTGCTTTCATTTGACTCGTACTGGTATTGGCAGTACGTGTGTGCATGCTTGAATGACTTCACTTACTTTTCCTTTTTGACTAACCAATATAGAGACTTTGATTTATTTTCTTTATTATATGAGAAAGTCGTCTTAATGGTTAACCAATCTGTTAAATGAGTCTTCAAACATCATGATGCATGCGTATGGGACATATAGTCATGCACGTGTTCTGTGCAATGCAACTACTTTAGTACTAACAATTGTAGTACTCTTCGTTTTATGAGTATTTGACATCTATGTTTTCTTACTATCTGCAAGCCGTATGGGGGATGCATGATCTAACTTTCATCTTATGCGAGGATAAGCTAGATGCGACCTTTTTGAGCATACACATATATGGAGCAGATAACAGATATTTAATTTGTTTTGGTGGCATATCCAAGTGCACTACAATATTTCGAGTGCGATCAAACTCAGATTATGACTCTGGTCATCTTTTAGTTTTTTTAATGTATGTCCATATGAAGGGACCATACAATTTATTTTGGTTGGGTGGATGTACACCAATTCACCTAGAATTAGCAGGACGTGTCCATTTTACTTTGCATGCGCCTACACTAGATTCGCCAATATCTAGTTATTTTGTCGATGATGCCGGCTAGCATTATTTGGGGCCGATGCATTTTTTTATATAGTGCACTCATTTAGTCTATTTTATAGACATCTGGTTAATATAACACCATTTACGATTTGAGCGGCATTTGTTTATGCATCATGAAGTGCGAATATTACTTTCTATACACCCAGGTTTGAACAAGGTTAATTTGTGCTACATGACTCATTTTCGCATATCATGCACGCATGTGATCATAGAACATGCGACTAAGTATGGTGTCTTTTGACGAGCACCTATTGTTTTGCAATATTTTTTATATGCATTTTATTTGTTCATCATTTTTATGTTGATTTTCCCCGAGTCATACGTTGCCGTGATTCCATTGAGAACAAAGTCTTCACTCTACATAAGGGAATAAATACCTTGATTTGTGTCACGTCATTGATACAAAATGAATATATTTGAATGCGTAAATGCATACAATAAAAAGGAGATCAAACATTGCAGGTACATTATTTCCAGAACTCTTACATTTACATAAAAGATCTGTTAATTACATCTCCGAAGAGAAAACCCCTGATTAAGAATTCCAACATAGCTATTACATAAGATTGCAACACATTCCTATTACAACATGCTACAAAAAAAAGAAATTCCTCCTCGCGATCGTCGATGCCGGCATGCTCGGGGGAGCCTTGGAGTTTGTTGATATTATCATATGCGATGACTTTCATTTATATTTGCTTTCATTTGACTCGTACTGGTATTGGCAGTACGTGTGTGCATGCTTGAATGACTTCACTTACTTTTCCTTGTTGACTAACCAATATATAGACTTTGATTTATTTTCTTTACTTTGTATGAGAAAGTCATCTTAATGGTTAACCAATCTGTTAAATGAGTCTTCAAACATCATGATGCATGCGTATGGGACATATAGTCATGCACGTGTTCTGTGCAATGCAACTACTTTAGTACTAACAATTGTAGTACTCTTTGTTTTATGAGTAGATGGTATCTATGTTTTCTCACTATTTGCAAGCCGTATGGGGGATGCATGATCTAACTTTCATCTTATGCGAAGATAAGCTAGATGCGACCTTTTCGAGCATACACATATATGGAGCAGATAAAAGATATTTAATTTGTTTTGGTGGCATATACAAGTGCACTACAATATTTCGAGTGCGATCAAACTCAGATTATGACTCTGGTCATCTTTTAGTTTTTTTAATGTATGTCCATATGAAGGGACCATACAATTTATTTTGGTTGGGTGGATGTACACCAATTCACCTAGAATTAGCAGGACGTGTCCATTTTACTTTGCATGTGCCTACACTAGATTCGCCAATATCTAGTTATTTTGTCGATGATGCTGGCTAGCATTATTTGGGGCCGATGCATTTTTTTATATAGTGCACTCATTTAGTCTATTTTATAGACATCTGGTTAATATAACACCATTTACGATTTGAGCGGCATTTGTTTATGAATCATGAAGTGCGAATATTACTTTCTATACACCCAGGTTTGAACAAGGTTAATTTGTGCTACATGACTCATTTTCGCATATCATGCACGCATGTGATCATAGAACATGCGACTAAGTATGGTATCTTTTGACGAGCACCTATTGTTTTGCAATATTTTTTATATGCATTTTATTCTTTCATCATTTTTATGTTGATTTTCCCCGAGTCATACCTTGCCGTGATTCCATTGAGAACAAAGTCTTCACTCTACATAAGGGAATAAATACCTGGATTTGTGTCACGTCATTGATACAGAATGAATATATTTGAATGCGTAAATGCATACAATAAAAAGGAGATCAAACATTGCAGGTACATTATTTCCAGAACTCTTACATTTACATAAAAGATCTGTTAATTACATCTCCGAAGAGAAAACCCCTGATTAAGAATTCCAACATAGCTATTACATAAGATTGCAACACATTCCTATTACAACATGCTACAAAAAAAAGAAATTCCTCCTCGCGATCGTCGATGCCGGCATGCTCGGGGGAGCCTTGGACTTTGTTGATATTATCATATGCGATGACTTTCATTTATATTTGCTTTCATTTGACTCGTACTGGTATTGGCAGTACGTGTGTGCATGCTTGAATGACTTCACTTACTTTTCCTTGTTGACTAACCAATATATAGACTTTGATTTATTTTCTTTACTTTGTATGAGAAAGTCATCTTAATGGTTAACCAATCTGTTAAATGAGTCTTCAAACATCATGATGCATGCGTATGGGACATATAGTCATGCACGTGTTCTGTGCAATGCAACTACTTTAGTACTAACAATTGTAGTACTCTTTGTTTTATGAGTAGATGACATCTATGTTTTCTTACTATTTGCAAGCCGTATGGGGGATGCATGATCTAACTTTCATCTTATGCGAAGATAAGCTAGATGCGACCTTTTTGAGCGTACACATATATGGAGCAGATAACAGATATTTAATTTGTTTTGGTGGCATATGCAAGTGCACTATAATATTTCGAGTGCGATCAAACTCAGATTATGACTCTGGTCATCTTTTAGTTTTTTTAATGTATGTCCATATGAAGGGACCATACAATTTATTTTGGTTGGGTGGATGTACACCAATTCACCTAGAATTAGCAGGACGTGTCCATTTTACTTTGCATGCGCCTACACTAGATTCGCCAATATCTAGTTATTTTGTCGATGATGCCGGCTAGCATTATTTGGGGCCGATGCATTTTTTTATATAGTGCACTCATTTAGTCTATTTTATAGACATCTGGTTAATATAACACCATTTACGATTTGAGCGGCATTTGTTTATGCATCATGACGTGCGAATATTACTTTCTATAGACACAGGTTTGAACAAGTTTAATTTGTGCTGCATGACTCATTTTCGCATATCATGCACGCATGTGATCATAGAACATGCGACTAAGTATGGTGTCTTTTGACGAGCACCTATTGTTTTGCAATATTTTTTATATGCATTTTATTTGTTCATCATTTTTTATGTTGATTTTCCCCGAGTCATACCTTGCCGTGATTCCATTGAGAACAAATTCTTCACTCTACATAAGGGAATAAATACCTTGATTTGTGTCACGTCATTGATACAGAATGAATATATTTAAATGCGTAAATGCATACAATAAAAAGGAGATCAAACATTGCAGGTACATTATTTCCAGAACTCTTACATTTACATAAAAGATCTGTTAATTACATCTCCGAAGAGAAAACCCCTGATTAAGAATTCCAACATAGCTATTACATAAGATTGCAACACATTCCTATTACAACATGCTACAAAAAAAAGAAATTCCTCCTCGCGATCATCGACGTCGGCATGCTCGGGGGAGCCTTGGACTTTGTTGATATTATCATATGCGATGACTTTCATTTATATTTGCTTTCATTTGACTCGTACTGGTATTGGCAGTACGTGTGTGCATGCTTGAATGACTTCACTTACTTTTCCTTGTTGACTAACCAATATATAGACTTTGATTTATTTTCTTTACTTTGTATGAGAAAGTCATCTTAATGGTTAACCAATCTGTTAAATGAGTCTTCAAACATCATGATGCATGCGTATGGGACATATAGTCATGCACGTGTTCTGTGCAATGCAACTACTTTAGTACTAACAATTGTAGTACTCTTTGTTTTATGAGTAGATGACATCTATGTTTTCTTACTATGTGCAAGCCGTATGGGGGATGCATGATCTAACTTTCATCTTATGCGAAGCTAAGCTAGATGCGACCTTTTTGAGCATACACATATATGGAGCAGATAACAGATATTTAATTTGTTTTGGTGGCATATGCAAGTGCACTACAATATTTCGAGTGCGATCAAACTCAGATTATGACTCTGGTCATCTTTTAGTTTTTTTAATGTATGTCCATATGAAGGGACCAAACAATTTATTTTGGTTGGGTGGATGTACACCAATTCACCTAGAATTAGCAGGACGTGTCCATTTTACTTTGCATGCGCCTACACTAGATTCGCCAATATCTAGTTATTTTGTCGATGATGCCGGCTAGCATTATTTGGGGCCGATGCATTTTTTTATATAGTGCACTCATTTAGTCTATTTTATAGACATCTGGTTAATATAACACCATTTACGATTTGAGCGGCATTTGTTTATGCATCATGAAGTGCGAATATTACTTTCTATACACCCAGGTTTGAACAAGGTTAATTTGTGCTAGATGACTCATTTTCGCATATCATGCACGCATGTGATCATAGAACATGCGACTAAGTATGGTGTCTTTTGACGAGCACCTATTGTTTTGCAATATTTTTTATATGCATTTTATTTGTTCATCATTTTTTATGTTGATTTTCCCCGAGTCATACCTTGCCGTGATTCCATTGAGAACAAATTCTTCACTCTACATAAGGGAATAAATACCTTGATTTGTGTCACGTCATTGATACAGAATGAATATATTTAAATGCGTAAATGCATACAATAAAAAGGAGATCAAACATTGCAGGTACATTATTTCCAGAACTCTTACATTTACAGAAAATATCTGTTAATTACATCTCCGAAGAGAAAACCCCTGATTAAGAATTCCAACATAGCTATCACATAAGATTGCAACACATTCCTATTACAACATGCTACAAAAAAAAGAAATTCCTCCTCGCGATCGTCGACGCCGGCATGCTCGGAGGAGCCTTGGACTTTGTTGATATTATCATATGCGATGACTTTCATTTATATTTGCTTTCATTTGACTCGTACTGGTATTGGCAGTACGTGTGTGCATGCTTGAATGACTTCACTTACTTTTCCTTGTTGACTAACCAATATATAGACTTTGATTTATTTTCTTTACTTTGTATGAGAAAGTCATCTTAATGGTTAACCAATCTGTTAAATGAGTCTTCAAACATCATGATGCGTGCGTATGGGACATATAGTCATGCACGTGTTCTGTGCAATGCAACTACTTTAGTACTAACAATTGTAGTACTCTTTGTTTTATGAGTAGATGACATCTATGTTTTCTTACTATTTGCAAGCCGTATGGGGGATGCATGATCTAACTTTCATCTTATGCGAAGATAAGCTAGATGCGACCTTTTTGAGCACACACATATATGGAGCAGATAACAAATATTTAATTTGTTTTGGTGGCATATGCAAGTGCACTACAATATTTCGAGTGCGATCAAACTCAGATTATGACTCTGGTCATCTTTTAGTTTTTTTAATGTATGTCCATATGAAGGGACCATACAATTTATTTTGGTTGGGTGGATGTACACCAATTCACCTAGAATTAGCAGGACGTGTCCATTTTACTTTGCATGCGCCTACACTAGATTCGCCAATATCTAGTTATTTTGTCGATGATGCCGGCTAGCATTATTTGGGGCCGATGCATTTTTTTATATAGTGCACTCATTTAGTCTATTTTATAGACATCTGGTTAATATAACACCATTTACGATTTGAGCGGCATTTGTTTATGCATCATGAAGTGCGAATATTACTTTCTATACACACAGGATTGAACAAGGTTAATTTGTGCTAGATGACTCATTTTCGCATATCATGCACGCATGTGATCATAGAACATGCGACTAAGTATGGTGTCTTTTGACGAGCACCTATTGTTTTGCAATATTTTTTATATGCATTTTATTTGTTCATCATTTTTTATGTTCATTTTCCCCGAGTCATACCTTGCCGTGATTCCATTGAGAAAAAATTCTTCACTCTACATAAGGGAATAAATACCTTGATTTGTGTCACGTCATTGATACAGAATGAATATATTTAAATGCGTAAATGCATACAATAAAAAGGAGATCAAACATTGCAGGTACATTATTTCCAGAACTCTTACATTTACAGAAAATATCTGTTAATTACATCTCCGAAGAGAAAACCCCTGATTAAGAATTCCAACATAGCTATCACATAAGATTGCAACACATTCCTATTACAACATGCTACAAAAAAAAGAAATTCCTCCTCGCGATCGTCGACGCCGGCATGCTCGGAGGAGCCTTGGACTTTGTTGATATTATCATATGCGATGACTTTCATTTATATTTGCTTTCATTTGACTCGTACTGGTATTGGCAGTACGTGTGTGCATGCTTGAATGACTTCACTTACTTTTCCTTGTTGACTAACCAATATATAGACTTTGATTTATTTTCTTTACTTTGTATGAGAAAGTCATCTTAATGGTTAACCAATCTGTTAAATGAGTCTTCAAACATCATGATGCGTGCGTATGGGACATATAGTCATGCACGTGTTCTGTGCAATGCAACTACTTTAGTACTAACAATTGTAGTACTCTTTGTTTTATGAGTAGATGACATCTATGTTTTCTTACTATTTGCAAGCCGTATGGGGGATGCATGATCTAACTTTCATCTTATGCGAAGATAAGCTAGATGCGACCTTTTTGAGCACACACATATATGGAGCAGATAACAGATATTTAATTTGTTTTGGTGGCATATGCAAGTGCACTACAATATTTCGAGTGCGATCAAACTCAGATTATGACTCCGGTCATCTTTTAGTTTTTTTAATGTATGTCCATAGGAAGGGACCATACAATTTATTTTGCTTGGGTGGATGTACACCAATTCACCAAGAATTAGCAGGACGTGTCCATTTTACTTTGCATGCGCCTACACTAGATTCGCCAATATCTAGTTATTTTGTCGATGATGCCGGCTAGCATTATTTGGGGCCGATGCATTTTTTTATATAGTGCACTCTTTTAGTCTATTTTATAGACATCTGGTTAATATAACACCATTTACGATTTGAGCGGCATTTTGTTTATGCATCATGAAGTGCGAATATTACTTTCTATACACCCAGGTTTGAACAAGGTTAATTTGTGCTCCATGACTCATTTTCGCATATCATGCACGCATGTGATCATAGAACATGCGACTAAGTATGGTGTCTTTTGACAAGCACCTATTGTTTTGCAATATTTTTTATATGCATTTTATTTGTTCATCATTTTTTATGTTCATTTTCCCCGAGTCATACCTTGCCGTGATTCCATTGAGAAAAAATTCTTCACTCTACATAAGGGAATAAATACCTTGATTTGTGTCACGTCATTGATACAGAATGAATATATTTAAATGCGTAAATGCATACAACAAAAAGGAGATCAAACATTGCAGGTACATTATTTCCAGAACTCTTACATTTACAGAAAATATCTGTTAATTACATCTCCGAAGAGAAAACCCCTGATTAAGAATTCCAACATAGCTATCACATAAGATTGCAACACATTCCTATTACAACATGCTACAAAAAAAAAGAAATTCCTCCTCGCGATCGTCGACGCCGGCATGCTCGGAGGAGCCTTGGACTTTGTTGATATTATCATATGCGATGACTTTCATTTATATTTGCTTTCATTTGACTCGTACTGGTATTGGCAGTACGTCTGTGCATGCTTGAATGACTTCACTTACTTTTCCTTGTTGACTAACCAATATATAGACTTTGATTTATTTTCTTTACTTTGTATGAGAAAGTCATCTTAATGGTTAACCCATCTGTTAAATGAGTCTTCAAACATCATGATGCGTGCGTATGGGACATATAGTCATGCACGTGTTCTGTGCAATGCAACTACTTTAGTACTAACAATTGTAGTACTCTTTGTTTTATGAGTAGATGACATCTATGTTTTCTTACTATTTGCAAGCCGTATGGGGGATGCATGATCTAACTTTCATCTTATGCGAAGATAAGCTAGATGCGACCTTTTTGAGCATACACATATATGGAGCAGATAACAGATATTTAATTTGTTTTGGTGGCATATGCAAGTGCACTACAATATTTCGAGTGCGATCAAACTCAGATTATGACTCCGGTCATCTTTTAGTTTTTTTAATGTATGTCCATAGGAAGGGACCATACAATTTATTTTGCTTGGGTGGATGTACACCAATTCACCAAGAATTAGCAGGACGTGTCCATTTTACTTTGCATGCGCCTACACTAGATTCGCCAATATCTAGTTATTTTGTCGATGATGCCGGCTAGCATTATTTGGGGCCGATGCATTTTTTTATATAGTGCACTCATTTAGTCTATTTTATAGACATCTGGTTAATATAACACCATTTACGATTTGAGCGGCATTTTGTTTATGCATCATGAAGTGCGAATATTACTTTCTATACACCCAGGTTTGAACAAGGTTAATTTGTGCTCCATGACTCATTTTCGCATATCATGCACGAATGTGATCATAGAACATGCGACTAAGTATGGTGTCTTTTGACGAGCACCTATTGTTTTGCAATATTTTTTATATGCATTTTATTTGTTCATCATTTTTTATGTTGATTTTCCCCGAGTCATACCTTGCCCTGATTCCATTGAGAACAAATTCTTCACTCTACATAAGGGAATAAATACCTTGATTTGTGTCACGTCATTGATACAGAATGAATATATTTAAATGCGTAAATGCATACAATAAAAAGGAGATCAAACATTGCAGGTACATTATTTCCAGAACTCTTACATTTACAGAAAATATCTGTTAATTACATCTCCGAAGAGAAAACCCCTGATTAAGAATTCCAACATAGCTATCACATAAGATTGCAACACATTCCTATTACAACATGCTACAAAAAAAAGAAATTCCTCCTCGCGATCGTCGACGCCGGCATGCTCGGGGGAGCCTTGGACTTTGTTGATATTATCATATGCGATGACTTTCATTTATATTTGCTTTCATTTGTCTCGTACTGGTATTGGCAGTACGTGTGTGCATGCTTGAATGACTTCACTTACTTTTCCTTGTTGACTAACCAATATATAGACTTTGATTTATTTTCTTTACTTTGTATGAGAAAGTCATCTTAATGGTTAACCCATCTGTTAAATGAGTCTTCAAACATCATGATGCGTGCGTATGGGACATATAGTCATGCACGTGTTCTGTGCAATGCAACTACTTTAGTACTAACAATTGTAGTACTCTTCGTTTTATGAGTAGATGACATCTATGTTTTCTTACTATTTGCAAGCCGTATGGGGGATGCATGATCTAACTTTCATCTTATGCGAAGATAAGCTAGATGCGACCTTTTTGAGCATACACATATATGGAGCAGATAACAGATATTTAATTTGTTTTGGTGGCATATGCAAGTGCACTACAATATTTCGAGTGCGATCAAACTCAGATTATGACTCCGGTCATCTTTTAGTTTTTTTAATGTATGTCAATAGGAAGGGACCATACAATTTATTTTGCTTGGGTGGATGTACACCAATTCACCAAGAATTAGCAGGACGTGTCCATTTTACTTTGCATGCGCCTACACTAGATTCGCCAATATCTAGTTATTTTGTCGATGATGCCGGCTAGCATTATTTGGGGCCGATGCATTTTTTTATATAGTGCACTCATTTAGTCTATTTTATAGACATCTGGTTAATATAACACCATTTACGATTTGAGCGGCATTTTGTTTATGCATCATGAAGTGCGAATATTACTTTCTATACACTTAGGTTTGAACAAGGTTAATTTGTGCTCCATGACTCATTTTCGCATATCATGCACGAATGTGATCATAGAACATGCGACTAAGTATGGTGTCTTTTGACGAGCACCTATTGTTTTGCAATATTTTTTATATGCATTTTATTTGTTCATCATTTTTTATGTTGATTTTCCCCGAGTCATACCTTGCCCTGATTCCATTGAGAACAAATTCTTCACTCTACATAAGGGAATAAATACCTTGATTTGTGTCACGTCATTGATACAGAATGAATATATTTAAATGCGTAAATGCATACAATAAAAAGGAGATCAAACATTGCAGGTACATTATTTCCAGAACTCTTACATTTAAATAAAAGATCTGTTAATTACATCTCCGAAGAGAAAACCCCTGATTAAGAATTCCAACATAGCTATTACATAAGATTGCAACACATTCCTATTACAACATGCTACAAAAAAAAGAAATTCCTCCTCGCGATCGTCGACGCCGGCATGCTCGGGGGAGCCTTGGACTTTGTTGATATTATCATATGCGATGACTTTCATTTATATTTGCTTTCATTTGTCTCGTACTGGTATTGGCAGTACGTGTGTGCATGCTTGAATGACTTCACTTACTTTTCCTTGTTGACTAACCAATATATAGACTTTGATTTATTTTCTTTACTTTGTATGAGAAAGTCATTTTAATGGTTAACCAATCTGTTAAATGAGTCTTCAAACATCATGATGCATGCGTATGGGACATATAGTCATGCACGTGTTCTGTGCAATGCAACTACTTTAGTACTAACAATTGTAGTACTCTTTGTTTTATGAGTAGATGACATCTATGTTTTCTTACTATTTGCAAGCCGTATGGGGGATGCATGATCTAACTTTCATCTTATGCGAAGATAAGCTAGATGCGACCTTTTTGAGCATACACATATATGGAGCAGATAACAGATATTTAATTTGTTTTGGTGGCATATGCAAGTGCACTACAATATTTCGAGTGCGATCAAACTCAGATTATGACTCCGGTCATCTTTTAGTTTTTTTAATGTATGTCCATAGGAAGGGACCATACAATTCATTTTGCTTGGGTGGATGTACACCAATTCACCAAGAATTAGCAGGACGTGTCCATTTTACTTTGCATTCGCCTACACTAGATTCGCCAATATCTAGTTATTTTGTCGATGATGCCGGCTAGCATTATTTGGGGCCGATGCATTTTTTTATATAGTGCACTCATTTAGTCTATTTTATAGACATCTGGTTAATATAACACCATTTACGATTTGAGCGGCATTTTGTTTATGCATCATGAAGTGCGAATATTACTTTCTATACACCCAGGTTTGAACATGGTTAATTTGTGCTACATGACTCATTTTCGCATATCATGCACGCATGTGATCATAGAACATGCGACTAAGTATGGTGTCTTTTGACGAGCACCTATTGTTTTGCAATATTTTTTATATGCATTTTATTTGTTCATCATTTTTATGTTGATTTTCCCCGAGTCATACCTTGCCGTGATTCCATTGAAAACAAAATCTTCACTCAACATAAGGGAATAAATACCTTGATTTGTGTCACGTCATTGATACAGAATGAATATATTTGAATGCGTAAATGCATACAATAAAAAGGAGATCAAACATTGAAGGTACATTATTTCCAGAACTCTTACATTTACATAAAAGATCTGTTAATTACATCTCCGAAGAGAAAACCCCTGATTAAGAATTCCAACATAGCTATTACATAAGATTGCAACACATTCCTATTACAACATGCTACAAAAAAAAAGAAATTCCTCCTCGCGATCGTCGACGCCGGCATGCTCGGGGGAGCCTTGGACTTTGTTGATATTATCATATGCGATGACTTTCATTTATATTTGCTTTCATTTGACTCGTACTGGTATTGGCAGTACGTGTGTGCATGCTTGAATGACTTCACTTACTTTTCCTTGTTGCCTAACCAATATATAGACTTTGATTTATTTTCTTTACTTTGTATGAGAAAGTCATCTTAATGGTTAACCAATCTGTTAAATGAGTCTTCAAACATCATGATGCATGCGTATGGGACATATAGTCATGCACGTGTTCTGTGCAATGCAACTACTTTAGTACTAACAATTGTAGTACTCTTTGTTTTATGAGTAGATGACATCAATGTTTTCTTACTATTTGCAAGCCGTATGGGGGATGCATGATCTAACTTTCATCTTATGCGAAGATAAGCTAGATGCGACCTTTTTGAGCATACACATATATGGAGCAGATAACAGATATTTAATTTGTTTTGGTGGCATATGCAAGTGCACTACAATATTTCGAGTGCGATCAAACTCAGATTATGACTCCCGTCATCTTTTAGTTTTTTTAATGTATGTCCATAGGAAGGGACCATACAATTTATTTTGGTTGGGTGGATGTACACCAATTCACCAAGATTAGCAGGACGTGTCCATTTTACTTTGCATGCGCCTACACTAGATTCGCCAATATCTAGTTATTTTGTCGATGATGCCGGCTAGCATTATTTGGGGCCGATGCATTTTTTTATATAGTGCACTCTTTTAGTCTATTTTATAGACATCTGGTTAATATAACACCATTTACGATTTGAGCCGCATTTTGTTTATGCATCATGAAGTGCGAATATTACTTTCTATACACCCAGGTTTGAACAAGGTTAATTTGTGCTCCATGACTCATTTTCGCATATCATGCACGAATGTGATCATAGAACATGCGACTAAGTATGGTGTCTTTTGACGAGCACCTATTGTTTTGCAATATTTTTTATATGCATTTTATTTGTTCATCATTTTTTATGTTGATTTTCCCCGAGTCATACCTTGCCCTGATTCCATTGAGAACAAATTCTTCACTCTACATAAGGGAATAAATACCTCGATTTGTGTCACGTCATTGATACAGAATGAATATATTTAAATGCGTAAATGCATACAATAAAAAGGAGATCAAACATTGCAGGTACATTATTTCCAGAACTCTTACATTTAAATAAAAGATCTGTTAATTACATCTCCGAAGAGAAAACCCCTGATTAAGAATTCCAACATAGCTATTACATAAGATTGCAACACATTCCTATTACAACATGCTACAAAAAAAAGAAATTCCTCCTCGCGATCGTCGATGCCGGCATGCTCGGGGGAGCCTTGGACTTTGTTGATATTATCATATGCGATGACTTTCATTTATATTTGCTTTCATTTGACTCGTATTGGTATTGGCAGTACGTGTGTGCATGCTTGAATGACTTCACTTACTTTTCCTTGTTGACTAACCAATATATAGACTTTGATTTATTTTCTTTACTTTGTATCAGAAAGTCATCTTAATGGTTAACCAATCTGTTAAATGAGTCTTCAAACATCATGATGCATGCGTATGGGACATATAGTCATGCACATGTTCTGTGCAATGCAACTACTTTAGTACTAACAATTGTAGTACTCTTTGTTTTATGAGTAGATGACATCTATGTTTTCTTACTATTTGCAAGCCGTATGGGGGATGCATGATCTACCTTTCATCTTATGCGAAGATAAGCTAGATGCGACCTTTTTGAGCATACACATATATGGAGCAGATAACAGATATTTAATTTGTTTTGGTGGCATATGCAAGTGCACTACAATATTTCGAGTGCGATCAAACTCAGATTATGACTCCGGTCATCTTTTAGTTTTTTTAATGTATGTCCATAGGAAGGGACCATACAATTTATTTTGGTTGGGTGGATGTACACCAATTCACCTAGAATTAGCAGGACGTGTCCATTTTACTTTGCATGCGCCTACACTAGATTCGCCAATATCTAGTTATTTTGTCGATGATGCCGGCTAGCATTATTTTGGGCCGATGCATTTTTTTATATAGTGCACTCATTTAGTCTATTTTATAGACATCTGGTTAATATAACACCATTTACGATTTGAGCGGCATTTCTTTATGCATCATGAAGTGCGAATATTACTTTCTATACACCCAGGTTTGAACAAGGTTAATTTGTGCTACATGACTCATTTTCGCATATCATGCACGCATGTGTTCATAGAACATGCGACTAAGTATGGTGTCTTTTGACGAGCACCTATTGTTTTGCAATATTTTTTATATGCATTTTATTTGTTCATCATTTTTATGTTGATTTTCCCCGAGTCATACCTTGCCGTGATTCCATTGAGAACAAAGTCTTCACTCAACATAAGGGAATAAATACCTTGATTTGTGTCACGTCATTGATACAGAATGAATATATTTGAATGCGTAAATGCATACAATAAAAAGGAGATCAAACATTGAAGGTACATTATTTCCAGAACTCTTACATTTACATAAAAGATCTGTTAATTACATCTCCGAAGAGAAAACCCCTGATTAAGAATTCCAACATAGCTATTACATAAGATTGCAACACATTCCTATTACAACATGCTACAAAAAAAAGAAATTCCTCCTCGCGATCGTCGACGCCGGCATGCTCGGGGGAGCCTTGGACTTTGTTGATATTATCATATGCGATGACTTTCATTTATATTTGCTTTCATTTGACTCGTACTGGTATTGGCAGTACGTGTGTGCATGCTTGAATGACTTCACTTACTTTTCCTTGTTGACTAACCAATATATAGACTTTGATTTATTTTCTTTACTTTGTATGAGAAAGTCATCTTAATGGTTAACCAATCTGTTAAATGAGTCTTCAAACATCATGATGCATGCGTATGGGACATATAGTCATGCACGTGTTCTGTGCAATGCAACTACTTTAGTACTAACAATTGTAGTACTCTTTGTTTTATGAGTAGATGACATCTATGTTTTCTTACTATTAGCAAGCCGTATGGGGGATGCATGATCTAACTTTCATCTTATGCGAAGATAAGCTAGATGCGACCTTTTTGAGCATACACATATATGGAGCAGATAACATATATTTAATTTGTTTTGGTGGCATATGCAAGTGCACTACAATATTTCGAGTGCGATCAAACTCAGATTATGACTCTGGTCATCTTTTAGTTTTTTAATGTATGTCCATATGAAGGGACCATACAATTTATTTTGGTTGGGTGGATGTACACCAATTCACCTAGAATTAGCAGGACGTGTCCATTTTACTTTGCATGCGCCTACACTAGATTCGCCAATATCTAGTTATTTTGTCGATGATGCCGGCTAGCATTATTTGGGGCCGATGCATTTTTTTATATAGTGCGCTCATTTAGTCTATTTTATAGACATCTGGTTAATATAACACCATTTACGATTTGAGCGGCATTTGTTTATGCATCGTGAAGTGCGAATATTACTTTCTATACACCCAGGTTTGAACAAGGTTAATTTGTGCTACATGACTCATTTTCGCATATCATGCACGCATGTGATCATAGAACATGCGACGAAGTATGGTGTCTTTTGACGAGCACCTATTGTTTTGCAATATTTTTTATATGCATTTTATTTGTTCATCATTTTTATGTTGATTTTCCCCGAGTCATACCTTGCCGTGATTCCATTGAGAACAAAGTCTTCACTCAACATAAGGGAATAAATACCTTGATTTGTGTCACGTCATTGATACAGAATGAATATATTTGAATGCGTAAATGCATACAATAAAAAGGAGATCAAACATTGAAGGTACATTATTTCCAGAACTCTTACATTTACATAAAAGATCTGTTAATTACATCTCCGAATAGAAAACCCCTGATTAAGAATTCCAACATAGCTATTACATAAGATTGCAACACATTCCTATTACAACATGCTACAAAAAAAAGAAATTCCTCCTCGCGATCGTCGACGCCGGCATGCTCGGGGGAGCCTTGGACTTTGTTGATATTATCATATGCGATGACTTTCATTTATATTTGCTTTCATTTGACTCGTACTGGTATTGGCAGTACGTGTGTGCATGCTTGAATGACTTCACTTACTTTTCCTTGTTGACTAACCAATATATAGACTTTGATTTATTTTCTTTACTTTGTATGAGAAAGTCATCTTAATGGTTAACCAATCTGTTAAATGAGTCTTCAAACATCATGATGCATGCGTATGGGACATATAGTCATGCACGTGTTCTATGCAATGCAACTACTTTAGTACTAACAATTGTAGTACTCTTTGTTTTATGAGTAGATGACATCTATGTTTTCTTACTATTTGCAAGCCGTATGGGGGATGCATGATCTAACTTTCATCTTATGCGAAGATAAGCTAGATGCGACCTTTTTGAGCATACACATATATGAAGCAGATAACAGATATTTAATTTGTTTTGGTGGCATATGCAAGTGCACTACAATATTTCGAGTGCGATCAAACTAAGATTATGACTCTGGTCATCTTTTAGTTTTTTTAATGTATGTCCATAGGAAGGGACCATACAATTTATTTTGGTTGGGTGGATGTACACCAATTCACCTAGAATTAGCAGGACGTGTCCATTTTACTTTGCAGGCGCCTACACTAGATTGGCCAATATCTAGTTATTTTGTCGATGATGCCGGCTAGCATTATTTGGGGCCGATGCATTTTTTTATATAGTGCACTCATTTAGTCTATTTTATAGACATCTGGTTAATATAACACCATTTACGATTTGAGCGGCATTTGTTTATGCATCATGAAGTGCGAATATTACTTTCTATACACACAGGTTTGAACAAGGTTAATTTGTGCTACATGACTCATTTTCGCATATCATGCACGCATGTGATCATAGAACATGCGACTAAGTATGGTGTCTTTTGACGAGCACCTATTGTTTTGCAATATTTTTTATATGCATTTTATTTGTTCATCAATTTTTATGTTGATTTTCCTCGAGTCATACCTTGCCGTGATTCCATTGAGAACAAATTCTTCACTCTACATAAGGGAATAAATACCTTGATTTGTGTCACGTCATTGATACAGAATGAATATATTTGAATGCGTAAATGCATACAATAAAAAGGAGATCAAACATTGCAGGTACATTATTTCCAGAACTCTTACATTTACATAAAAGGTCTGTTAATTACATCTCCGAAGAGAAAACCCCTGATTATGAATTCCAACATAGCTATTACATAAGATTGCAACACATTCCTATTACAACATGCTACAAAAAAAAAGAAATTCCTCCTCGCGATCGTCGACGCCGGCATGCTCGGGGGAGCCTTGGACTTTGTTGATATTATCATATGCGATGACTTTCATTTATATTTGCTTTCATTTGACTCGTACTGGTATTGGCAGTACGTGTGTGCATGCTTGAATGACTTCACTTACTTTTCCTTGTTGACTAACCAATATATAGACTTTGATTTATTTTCTTTACTTTGTATGAGAAAGTCATCTTAATGGTTAACCAATCTGTTAAATGAGTCTTCAAACATCATGATGCATGCGTATGGGACATATAGTCATGCACGTGTTCTGTGCAATGCAACTACTTTAGTACTAACAATTGTAGTACTCTTTGTTTTATGAGTAGATGACATCTATGTTTTCTTACTATTTGCAAGCCGTATGGGGGATGCATGATCTAACTTTCATCTTATGCGAAGATAAGCTAGATGCGACCTTTTTGAGCATACACATATATGGAGCAGATAACATATATTTAATTTGTTTTGGTGGCATATGCAAGTGCACTACAATATTTCGAGTGCGATCAAACTCAGATTATGACTCTGGTCATCTTTTAGTTTTTTTAATGTATGTCCATATGAAGGGACCATACAATTTATTTTGGTTGGGTGGATGTACACCAATTCACCTAGAATTAGCAGGACGTGTCCATTTTACTTTGCATGCGCCTACACTAGATTCGCCAATATCTAGTTATTTTTTCGATGATGCCGGCTAGCATTATTTGGGGCCGATGCATTTTTTTATATAGTGCACTCATTTAGTCTATTTTATAGACATCTGGTTAATATAACACCATTTACGATTTGAGCGGCATTTCTTTATGCATCATGAAGTGCGAATATTACTTTCTATACACCCAGGTTTGAACAAGGTTAATTTGTGCTACATGACTCATTTTCGCATATCATGCACGCATGTGTTCATAGAACATGCGACTAAGTATGGTGTCTTTTGACGAGCACCTATTGTTTTGCAATATTTTTTATATGCATTTTATTTGTTCATCATTTTTTATGTTAATTTTCCCCGAGTCATACCTTGCCGTGATTCCATTGAGAACAAATTCTTCACTCTACATAAGGGAATAAATACCTTGATTTGTGTCACGTCATTGATACAGAATGAATATATTTAAATGCGTAAATGCATACAATAAAAAGGAGATCAAACATTGCAGGTACATTATTTCCAGAACTCTTACATTTACAGGAAAGATCTGTTAATTACATCTCCGAAGGGAAATCCCCTGATTAAGAATTCCAACATAGCTATTACATAAGATTGCAACACATTCCTATTACAACATGCTACAAAAAAAAGAAATTCCTCCTCGCGATCGTCGACGCCGGCATGCTCGGGGGAGCCTTGGACTTTGTTGATATTATCATATGCGATGACTTTCATTTATATTTGCTTTCATTTGACTCGTACTGGTATTGGCAGTACATGTGTGCATGCTTGAATGACTTCACTTACTTTTCCTTGTTAACTAACCAATATATAGACTTTGATTTATTTTCTTTACTTTGTATGAGAAAGTCATCTTAATGGTTAACCAATCTGTTAAATGAGTCTTCAAACATCATGATGCATGCGTATGGGACATATAGTCATGCACGTGTTCTGTGCAATGCAACTACTTTAGTACTAACAGTTGTAGTACTCTTCGTTTTATGAGTAGATGACATCTATGTTTTCTTACTATTTGCAAGCCCTATGGGGGATGCGTGATCTAACTTTCATCTTCTGTGAAGACAAGCTAGATGCGACCTTTTTGAGCATACACATATATGGAGCAGATAACAGATATTTAATTTGTTTTGGTGGCATATGCAAGTGCACTACAATATTTCGAGTGCGATCAAACTCAGATTATGACTCTGGTCATCTTTTAGGTTTTTAATGTATGTCCATATGAAGGGACCATACAATTTATTTTGGTTGGGTGGATGTACACCAATTCACCTAGAATTAGCAGGACGTGTCCATTTTACTTTGCATGCGCCTACACTAGATTCGCCAATATCTAGTTATTTTGTCGATGATGCCGGCTAGCATTATTTGGGGCCGATGCATTTTTTTATATAGTGCGCTCATTTAGTCTATTTTATAGACATCTGGTTAATATAACACCATTTACGATTTGAGCGGCATTTGTTTATGCATCGTGAAGTGCGAATATTACTTTCTATACACCCAGGTTTGAACAAGGTTAATTTGTGCTACATGACTCATTTTCGCATATCATGCACGCATGTGATCATAGAACATGCGACGAAGTATGGTGTCTTTTGACGAGCACCTATTGTTTTGCAATATTTTTTATATGCATTTTATTTGTTCATCATTTTTATGTTGATTTTCCCTGAGTCATACCTTGCCGTGATTCCATTGAGAACAAAGTCTTCACTCAACATAAGGGAATAAATACCTTGATTTGTGTCACGTCATTGATACAGAATGAATATATTTGAATGCGTAAATGCATACAATAAAAAGGAGATCAAACATTGAAGGTACATTATTTCCAGAACTCTTACATTTACATAAAAGATCTGTTAATTACATCTCCGAATAGAAAACCCCTGATTAAGAATTCCAACATAGCTATTACATAAGATTGCAACACATTCCTATTACAACATGCTACAAAAAAAAGAAATTCCTCCTCGCGATCGTCGACGCCGGCATGCTCGGGGGAGCCTTGGACTTTGTTGATATTATCATATGCGATGACTTTCATTTATATTTGCTTTCATTTGACTCGTACTGGTATTGGCAGTACGTGTGTGCATGCTTGAATGACTTCACTTACTTTTCCTTGTTGACTAACCAATATATAGACTTTGATTTATTTTCTTTACTTTGTATGAGAAAGTCATCTTAATGGTTAA
>NW_025228420.1:45706-60810 GCF_018294505.1 Triticum aestivum | reverse complement strand
AGAAGAAGAAGAAGAAGAAGAAGAAGAAGAAGAAGAAGAAGAAGAAGAAGAAGAAGAAGAAGAAGAAGAAGAAGAAGAAGAAGAAGAAGAAGAAGAAGAAGTGTAACACCCCGGTGTAATGATGCTACAGTAACCCCTGGGGTTAAGTTAATCTTTTTGCTAAACATGTGCCTGATCATTATTGTCTCATGTTCTTTCACATTCCAGTTGAATTCAAATTCAAATTTTTGTCTGAAATTCAAAATGCTCAGACATGAAAACAAAAATGTTCATCATGTGCAGAATAATCCACAACTAATATTGGTGGTGAACCAACATTTTTGCAAAAGGTTTAAGTGGCCTAAGCTACTTAAAGCAGTGACCTAAGCAATAAATTAAATGCCCTTTTTGATTTATAAAATTGGCAACTATTCCAAAAGCCACCCAACCTTTTTGAGGCAGTGCACTTTAATTCTTTGAGTTTGTTTTGGCCAGTGGCATAATTTTGCAAAGTCAATTGTGGCAAAAGAAAAATGCAAAAGCTGTTGGAAAAGAAAAACAAAAAAAGGAAAGAAGAAGGGGTGGGAGAGCCCCTGGCCTCCCCTTGGGCTTCGGCCCATCCCAGCAGGCCGGCCCACCTCACCAGCCTGGCCGGCCCAGCTCCCCGAAGCGCGCCCCCTTCCTGTTCCCCTGGTGTGCGCCGCTACAGGGGCGCCGTCCCCGCCGAACCACCTCGCCGTCGACGAGGAGGATAAGGTCGACCCCTCCCCTCGGCGCCTCGGCCTCCTCCCCAGCTACCCCCACTCACCTCCGCCTCTCCCACTCCCCTCCGGATTCCCCCTCGAGCACTCCCCTCTCTCGGACCCGAGCGCGCTCGCCGCCGTGCCTCGGCTGTCCTCGCGGCCACCGAGCCCCATTCGCCTCGCCATCGAGCCCATCGTCTCCGCCGCCGTCGTCTACCCAGTTCCCGCCCGTGAGCGCGAGCTGGGAGCCACTACGGGGAGCGGATCGAGCAGGCCCCTTTCTCCTCTGTCGCCGGTGACCGCCGTCATCTCCGGCCACCTCTGCGCTCCTAAGCTGTCGCAGGCTTTTCGTAGCCGGTCGGTGAGCTCCTCCCTCCCTCCTTTCTTCTCCTCGCACCGCTTCGCCCTCCCTAGCTCACTCGCCGCAGCTGCAGTAGCTCACCGCCACCTAGACCCGCAGTCATCGTGGCCACGCTCACCGTCGAGCTCAACCGAGCACTGCATTGTGCCCAACACGCTTCGAGCAGCCTGACACACATGCCAGTTGCCCCTGTCGTGCCCTACTTCGACGAGCTCGAGCTCGCCCGAGCTCCGCCGTCCGCCGCGGTCGACGCCACCATCGACACCGTCCATCCCAGCCTCGGTTGCGAACTCGAATGGGTGCGCCCGACCCCCTGCTTTTGAACGCGCTGCCCCACGCTGCTTTTGAGCGCCCGTAGCCCTGTCCCCGATGATGCCCGAAGCCAACCGCCGCCCACGCTCACCGCTGGCGCCGATTCGGGCCAAGTCCGGTGATGCTACGGCCACCACTGGACGCGGCGCTGAGAGCTCGTTCGTAAGAGCCTAGCCCCGCTCCTCCCCGAGCCCTGTACGCGTTTTCCGGCGAGGTCCGACGCCCCTCCGCTGCGGGAACGCTCACCGGAGCTCCCCAGCGCCGGCGCCGACGTGGACGTCCGGGTCCACCTCGCCAGGTCACTGCCCCGTGGCCCCAGTGGCCCGGCTAGCCCTGTTGACCTAGTCAATGGCTGACTAGGCATGGCCCAGTCACTGCCAGTGGGTCCCCCATGGACCCTGTTGACTAGTCAACTAGTCTGTTGACCGCTGATGCAACAATGACGCCATGATGACGTCATATTTCCTTTTCTGTTAATATAAATAATTCCAGAAAATGGTTTAATCTTTAAAAATTCATAGAAAATAAACCGTAACTCGGATGAAAATGTTTTCTATATGAAAGTTGCTCAGAAAAATCCAACGAATCCGAATGCGTGGTCCGTTCATCTGTCACATGCCCCTAGCATGCTGAACATGGAACTTTCCCCCTCCGGTCATCTGTCTGACACAGGTCCAGAACCGGGAACACCTTCCCGGTTGATTTCCCCTTCACCTATAACGTCTAGGACCGCGTTAGAGCACGCTTAGCGCTACGTATCGTCATGTCATGCTTAGTGTTACCTCTGTTTGCTATGTATTTACTGTTTCTTCCCCCTCTTCTCTCCGGTAGACCCCGAGGCCGCTGATGCCCCGGTGATCGACTACATCGTCGACAACGACCCCTCCTTGCCAGATCAACCAGGCAAGCCCCCCCTTTGATCATCCCGATATCGCCCATTCCATTCTCTCATGCTTGCATTAGATTTTGCTATTGTTATTGTTTGCTCCTATTCTGATGCATAGCCTCCTTTTGTAACCTGCTTATTGTTACCTTACCGGCTTATCCTAAACTGCTTAGTATAGGTTGGTTAGTGATCCATCAGTGACCCCCACCTTGTCCTTGTTGCCCCTGCTTCATCATTGAAGACCCGATCAACAGGATCGAAGACCAGGCCCCGGCACCGCACATCACTTTCCCCTTAGTTGCTCGACACTACTGGGATACTATCGAGTGCCGAGGGTGAGACCTCTACAACACTTCTGATGTTAACCCTGTAGTGTAGCTATTCGGTCGTGGTCATCGAGGGTGATTTCCTCTTTAACCACTTCCAATACGACTCTGTCGTGCAACCCCTCAAGTGTGAACCTCGAGGGTGATTCCTCTACGTTCACCTTGATGATTACATTGAGTGGAACCCACCGGGGGTGATTCCTTGGGTTTTCCTCTTGATGTTTGGACACACGGATACTTGGACTTTACAACTGTTACTTGGAAAGAGATGTGGAGACGGGTTGACCTGGAAGGTGCCTGTGAGATAATTACGAGGCGTGGCCGGGCATTCTTAGCCCTTGCCGCAAGTCCTCGAGACGGGGCAACGGGGTCACCTCTTTCGTGAGTCTCTGCTTGTTACCGCGCGTTCCTAATCCACTACGATTTGGATATTTGATCCGAGGGGCCTCTGGCCTGATAGCACTAACCATCACGTGGGCTTAGTATGGGCGTTCTGCGTCGTATACATCAGCCAAAGCTTAATAGACGTCAGCGACTGAGTGGCGCGCGCCGGGTTGGACTGCGCAAGCGCCTGCCTTGTTGAAGGAGGTAGCTAGGTCTGCTCACCGGCCGCGTACGCAACGTGCAGGAGTTTCCGGGGAGATGGCCCATGACCCCTGAGGGCATAGGTTTAGTCCGGCGTGCTGACCTCTCTGTTAAGTCTAGGTCGGGTTGCGGCGTATTGTTTGGCCGAGGCCGGGCATGACCCTGGAAAGTGTGTCCGGCCGGAGTCAATCGAGCGTGGTGGGTAAGTTGGTGCACCCCTGCAGGGAAGAAAACATCTATCGATAGCCTGTCCTACGGTAACGGACACTTGGAGTTGTATCCCGATCGATACAACTAGAACTGGATACTTGTGATGAGAACTGGATGGTGATGAGGATTTGATTGTGATGATAACTGGATAGTATGGCTCTGGGATTGCTTTCTCGCAGGGAGTCGAGAAAGGATCTCTCGCCGAGGTTGATAACACTACTACCGTTTTACTTTATGCTACTCTACTCCCTCCTGTTTGCTGCAAGATGGTGGTTTCCAGAAGATGCTAGTCTTCGATAGGACTAGGCCTTCTCCCTATTCTGGCATTTCTGCAGCCCAGTCCACATATACAGCCTTCCGTTGATAATGTTGCATATGTAGTGTAGATCCTTGCTTGCGAGTACTTTGGATGAGTACTCACAGTTGCTTTGCTTCCCATTTTCCCCCTTCTTTCTTCTTTCTGGTTGTTGCAACCAGATGGTGGAGTCCAGGAGCCATGTAACGCCCCGATAATTAAGCTACAGTGATCTCACCCTAATGTGCCATGTCATCTTTTTTTTTATTAAGCCAATTTGCCACTTGATGAAAATCGGAGTCAAACCCAAAACTCAAATAATAAGTCAAATTATTATTTTCTTCAAACTATAAAACTAAAATGTTTGAATTTTAGCATAAATTCTCGCGATCATTTGTCAGGTTGAAACCAACATCATTTGGCTCTACGATTAATCTCTAGTAAAATATGAAGTGGTCCAACTACAACAAACAAAACCTTTTCATAATAAACAAATATTTATGAGTTTCCAATTGACCCAAACTTTTTATGCCACTCTTAGCTTTTGTGTTAGATTTATGTGCAAAGTTTCGTTCAAAGGAAAAATCATGTGGTGGCCCAACTTGATGCAAAACAGTAGCAGAAAATACAAATAGCAAAGAGTTAAAAAAAAACTAAAGTCAGGGTGCACTTTGGCCCAACCCCCCACATTGAAGATCAGCCCACCGCCAGGTTATCCCCTTCCTCTGTTCATCGGGCGCTCGTGGATGCAGGGCGACCGTACACGGCGCCGTTGGCCACGGGGCGGCCATCCATGCCCCCTGGCGCCCTACAAGACCGCTCTCTCCCTCTTCCCAAACCCTAGCTCAATTCCCCTTCTCTCCCTCGCGCCACTGTCTTCTCCCCAACGCGAATCCCGGTGGTCGTCGCCGTGCCCTCATCGATCCCGCGGCAACCGGCCACCCCGAGCTACGCCATGGCGTCCAGGCGGTCCGCCGTCGTCGTCTCCTTCCTCTACGCCCCTCGGCTCGTCTCCAGGCCGCCGCCAGCGCTCGCCATCGGGTTCCTCCCCACGCACAGCCGCCACGACCTCGCCGTCGATCCGCTCTCCCTCGACCCCTCCGGCTTCGTCAAGCCCTCCACGAGCTTCGCTGTGAGCTGCGCCTCCGATTCCCCCTCATTCCCGCTCCGTTCCGCCTCCGTAACTCGCCCCCTCGATTCGTTGTCGTAGTCGTCGTCCTCGAGCTTGTCCGAGCTCCAGCGTATGCGTATGTGCGTGCTGGTGCCCTCTGTCTCTGCTAGCTGCTGCAGCAGTCACACTGCCGCTCCTCTTGCCGCTGCTGCCGCTTGTTCCTACGCTGCTTGTTGCTGCGCCGCTTGCTGCTGCTCACTGCTGGTGCCCGCCGCTGATGCTCCTGACTGCTGGCGACTACTGCTCCTAGATGTTGCTGATTGCCGGCTGCTGATTCTTCCTACTGCTGCTGCTAGTTGTTGTTCCAGCCGATGCTAGTTGATGCTACGTGGCCATGGTCGTGGCCATGTCCAAGCCCGTGTGGTGTGCGTATGTATGCACAACCACCGCCGACCGGCCGTGCATTTTATCTTAGGGGCTAATTACTAATTAGTTTAACTACTAATTAATGACAGTGGCCCCACGATTAGCTAATCTAATTTAATTAAAGTCTAGTTAACCATAGCCAATGACACATAAGACCCATAGAAATTATTCATTGGTTGACCTAGTCAACAACTGATTGTACTGTTGACTTTGACCTGGCCCCACATGTCATTGACTGTGGCTGGCAACACACTAGGTGACAAATGTAAATTTATAGTTTTAATTGCGAAATTATTAATAAATCTAGAGATTTCAGAATATGCTTTAATCTTAGAAATTCATATAAAATAAACCATAACTCCGATGAAAATGTTTTCTATATGAAAGTTGCTCAGAAAAATCCAACGAATCTGAAAATGCGGTCCGTTCAGCTGTCACATGCCTCTAGCATGCTGAACATGGAACATTTCCCCTCCGGTCATCTGTGTGACATGGGTCCGGAACCGGGAATACATTCCCGGTTGAATTCCCCCTTCACCTATATCATGTAGCCATGCGTTAGGTCACACCTAGCACAACATATTGCCATGTTACGCTTTGTGATGCTATGTCTGCTTTATATTTACTGTTTCTTCCCCCTCTTCTCTCCGGTAGACCCCGAGACCGATGCCGCCCCTCTGATCGACTACGTCGACAACGACCCCTCCTTGCCAGAGCAACCAGGCAAGCCCCCCCCTTTGATCATCCCGATATCGCCCATTCCATTCTCTCATGCTTGCATTAGATTTTGCTACTGTTATTGTTTGCACCTATTCTGATGCATAGCCTTCTTTTGTACCTACTGTTGTACCTTACCGGCTTATCCTAAATTGCTTAGTATAGGTTGGTTAGTGATCCATCAGTGACCCCCACCTTGTCCTTGTTGCCCCTGCTTCATCATTGAAGACCCGATCAACGGGATTGAAGACCAGGCCCCGGCACCGCACATCACTTTCCCCTTAGTTGCTCGACACTGCTGGGTTACTATCAAGTGCCGAGGGTGAGACCTCTACAGCACTTCTGATGTTAACCTGTAGTGTAGCTATTCGGTCGTGGTCATCGAGGGTGATTTCCTCCTTAACCACTTCCGCTACGGCTCTGTCGTGCAACCCCTCAAGTGTGAACCTCGAGGGTGATTCCTCTACGTTCACCTTGATGATTACATTGAGTGGAACCCACCGGGGGTGATTCCTTGGGTTTTTCCTCTTGATGTTTGGACACACGGATACTTGGACTTTACAACTGTTACTTGGAAAGTGATGTGGAGACGGGTTGACCTGGAAGGTGCCCGTGAGATAATTACGAGGCGGGGCCGGGCATTCTTAGCCCTTGCCGCAAGTCCTCAAGACGGGGCAACGGGGTCACCTCTTTCATGAGTCTCTGCTTGTTACCGCGCGTTCCTAATCCACTAAGATTTGGATATTTGATCCGAGGGGCCTCTGGCCTGATAGCACTAACCATCACGTGGGCATAGTATGGGCGTTCTGCGTCGTATGCATCAGCCGAAGCTTAATAGACGTCAGCGACGGAGCGGCACGCGCCGGGTTGGACTGGTAAGCTCCTGCCTATTTAGGGAGGTAGCTAGGTCTGCTCACCGGCCGCGTTCGCAACGTGCAGGAGTTTCCGGGGAGATGGCCCATGACCCCTGGGGGCATAGGTTTAGTCCGGCGTGCTTGACCTCTCTATTTAAGCCTAGGTCGGGTTGCGGCGTATTGTTTGGCCGAGGCCGGGCATGACCCTGGAAAGTGTGTCCGGCCGGAGTCAATCGAGCGTGGTGGGTAAGTTGGTGCACCCCTGCAGGGAAGAACTAATCTATGCATAGCCTGTCCTACGGTAACGGACACTTGGAGTTGTATCCCGATCGATACAACTAGAACTGGATACTTGTGATGAGAACTGGATGGTGATGAGGATTTGATTGTGATGATAACTGGATAGTATGGCTCTGGGATTGCTTTCTCGCAGGGAGTCGAGAAAGGATCTCTGGCCGAGGTTGATAACACTACTACCATTTTACTTTATGATACTCTACTCCCTCTTGTTTGCTGCAAGATGGTGGATTCCAGAAGATGCTAGTCTTCGATAGGACTAGGCCTTCTCTCTATTCTGGCATTTCTGCAGCCCAGTCCATATATACAACCCCTCTTTGATAATGTTGCATATGTAGTGTAGATCCTTGCTTGCGAGTACTTTGGATGAGTACTCACGGTTGCTTTGCTTCCCCTTTTCCCCTTTCTTTCTTCTTTCTGGTTGTTGCAACCAGATGGTGGAGTCCAGGAGCCAGATGCCACCTTTGACGACGGCTGCTACCCCGAGGGTGCCTACTACCACGTGACGGACGCCGACGACCAGGAGTAGTTAGGAGGCTCCCAGGCAGGAGGCCTTGCCTTTTCGATCGTTGTTGTTTTGTGCTAGCCTTCTTAAGGCAAACTTGTCTAACTCATGTCTGTACTCAGATATTGTTGCTTCCGCTGACTCGTTTGTTTTCAAGCTGATGTATTCGAGCCCTCGAGGCCCCTGGCTTGTAATATAAAGCTTGTATTATTTTAATTTGTGTCTAGAGTTGTGTTGTGATATCTTCCCGTGAGTCCTTGATCTTGATCGTACACATTTGCGTGTATGATTAGTGTACGATTGAATCGAGGGCGTCACAAGTTGGTATCAGAGCCGACTGCCTGTAGGTAGCCCCCTTTCCAACTCCTTGGCCGAAGTTGAGTCTAGTCACTGAAAACTTTTACTAACATTGGCTGTGTGGCTTACGGGCCCACGTCGCTATTGGGTGGTATTAGCATCTTTTACTCCTCGTCTATACTCTGGGACTCTGATCTCTCTTCTATTCGGGTTAAATATTTTACTAACTCTGACATTAGGTTCTTGTACCTGCTTCCTCCCGGAGAGCCCCGACATTACCAATGATCGCTTGCTTTGCCAGAAGATTTTGCAGATACTCCTCGATGTTTCTCGATACCCTGTGCCCACTGCCTTGCAGTTCTTGACCACTGATAATCCCCCTCAATAACATCCTTGCCGTTTGTACCTTTATCCCTAGTTGCTCCTGTTATTACGAGATACCACTAGTACTCTCCGTTGTTCCGAGAATCCTTTGTGGCCTTGTGCTTTGCAGCTTCTTTTCGGACTGCGGATAATTCACTTAACCGGGGTTCGTTCACCCCTAGTTGTTCATTTGCTTTCCTAATACTTGAAAAGGCTATCTGATCTTTCAAAATCCTTTGCAACCTACTGCTCTTGATTCTCCTTTCTTGCTTGCATTAGGATTAATTCCATATGTCTAGCAATATTCTTTAAAATTCTTTGTGATTGTCATTTTGTTCCTATGGATTCAGCGTGTGTGCGAATACTCGCAATCATCAATCAATCCTTGGAAATTTTATTTCCGGCTCAGACATCCTTCGAGATATGAGCTGGTTCTTGCCCAATCTAGATTTGATCGGGTACACCTCTAAGTCTATTCAACTTACTCATCTTTTGATCAGAGCCTCTGCTTCTGATCCTTCGTCTTGAAAACATAATTCCTTTGTACCCAAGCATTGAATCATTCAGATGTTTCTATAAGCCGATGCCTTTACATCCCCTTCTTCATCTGATTGATTACCGATACTCACATCAACTCTGTCGTGAATCGCCAGATCCATTGCTGGGTTGTTATCCGACAATGTCATTCACATCCAAAGTCTTGTGAGTTTTTCCCTGATACATAATACCTTCGGTAAATTGTATCATCTGCTTTGACTCCGATACTCTACTTTTGAACTCGTATCTTTTGCTTGGTTTTTGTTGTATAGATTCGTAAAAATGCCCCGATGGTTTGAACTTATGCCTTCCATAATCTGTGTGAACCCAAGAGTTCTCCCGAGTCTTACTCTTCTGGTACTTCGGCAGATAAATCCTCTGCACTACATTTTCTTCAAAAAACGAGGAGTGAATGAAAGGTTATGCATTGAAGAAGTGGGAGTCGACCTTGAACTTTGTGTTCATGCCCATGGACCCGATGTGGCACTTATCATGGAAGCTTCTCGTGAAAATAATTACCCCCTTGATATAAGTTCATCTTATTTTTGAGGTTTGGTTTTCTGTAATCGTGGTTCCGGCCATATTGATATTCTTTGATTCCTTTTCTCGGACAAGTTAAAATACTTGTCTTCTGCAGATCATTTCATCTGTCCAACCTCTGTTTTGATCTACCTTGAGTATTGCCCCCTGTTATCTCGAGGATATTGTGTCTTTGCACTACCTCTTGTGAATTCTCATTGGAATGATACTCCCATCACATCAATCCTATCCTGATCGGCTATATCTTTATCAAGCAAATTTTTAACTGTGCTACCCGGTCCTTCTTCTCGGAGCAACTTCCGACGACGAGCTAAGCTTACGTTGATCTTCCTCATCATATCATTTCGCCTTGAACAGCAAGCTTGATTTCGAGTTTGTATTGTATCAGTGGTGTCAATAACCTTTCGCTCTATCATTCTAAATCTTTTGGTTATTGAATCACCATTCCAACATTGATCATGCTACTTGGGCCATATTTCCAGGTGCATTTTCGTTCAATGTTTATTTAAGGATGTTCTCCTCGAACATACTTCAGTATATACTTTGGCATGTCTTATGCTATCACCTTGATCACTTAATTGTGAAAATCCATGTTTATGGAAATCTCAACGAATTGGTGTTGAGCCCGTTGGCAACAACCTCATCTCTTGCTTGTTCAAATTGTATGACTTATTGTATAAGTTATACTTGATGGATCCTTGGTGTATCCAAAGTCCAACCTTTTCTTGAAGGTCAAGTCCGTGCTATCTTGAAGCATGTCTGTGGTACTCCGATTTTCAATAAAAACTTTTGAAGTACAATGCTAATTGTTTTTCTTATCAATTATCCAAACACCGTTGTATAGGTAAACCTCATATATTCCTTGCCCCTTTGTCTAAATGGTTTAATACTTGGAGCCCTATCATGCTCTGCCTTTCCTTGAGAAAGTTATACTCGAATACTTGGGTATAAACACCTTTCCTTTCCATTGGTTTGATTATTATAATAATCACATTTTCCTTTCCATTGTTTTGTTTCACCTTTCTTGTAATCTAACTTGTCTGAGCAGAGATAAATCCCTGCTTAAGTAAGCACCTCGGTGCATAACTCTGTCAGTAAGACCCTGTTACTGTTGTTGATGACATTTCGGTAACCACCGATAGATGAGAACTTTGCCTATTGGTCCGCCTCGTTCAACGAGCAGGAAAATGGTTCTCTTCCTCCCTCGCCCTCGGTACCAGCATTGTTGCCAACATAACTAACAGGCTATACTCTGACCTACCTTGCTATCATGATCGTGCAAATTGATTAGTGCCTTCCTGCTGTTAACCCACATGGTGGGCCCATAACCCACAGTTCCACAGGATCGAAACCTGACTCTCCTGTACATCCCTGTCTTCCAAAGTTGTTCCTCGCGTTTGGCTTCGTATGTAATTCACGAGCCACCTTCTTGTGATATGTTCTGGTATCAGAGACAATACTTATTTCCCATTGCTCTGAACCCCTTTCACCCTCTGTTTCAGGCAACGAACGATTGCCTACCCGGTTGAAGCTTCTTATTGCACCTCCTTACCTTGCTCTCGATGACCTTCTTGAATTGCAATTCGTGAGATGCCTCTATGCCATGTTCTCTGAGATAACCCCCAGGTACCTATCTTGTGTTGAACTCCGTCCTTCCTGAGTTTTTTCCCCTTACTCCACCCCTTAAATCTCGGGACGAGATTTCTTGTAGTGGAGGAGATTTGTAACGCCCCGATAATTAAGCTACAGTGATCTCACCCTAATGTGCCATGTCATCTTTTTTTTTATTAAGCCAATTTGCCACTTGATGAAAATCAGAGTCAAACCCAAAACTCAAATAATAAGTCAAATTATTATTTTCTTCAAACTATAAAACTAAAATGTTTGAATTTTAGCATAAATTCTCGCGATCATTTCTCAGGTTGAAACCAACATCATTTGGCTCTATGATTAATCTCTAGTAAAATATGAAGTGGTCCAACTGCAACAAACAAAACCTTTTCATAATAAACAAATATTTATGAGTTTCCAATTGACCCAAACTTTTTATGCCACTCTTAGCTTTTGTGTTAGATTTATGAGCAAAGTTTCGTTCAAAGGAAAAATCATGTGGTGGCCCAACTTGATGCAAAACAGTAGCAGAAAATACAAATAGCAAAGAGTTAAAAAAAACTAAAGTCAGGGTGCACTTTGGCCCAACCCCCCACACTGAAGATCAGCCCACCGCCAGGTTATCCCCTTCCTCTGTTCATCGGGCGCTCGTGGATGCAGGGCGACCGTACACGGCGCCGTTGGCCACGGGGCGGCCATCCATGCCCCCTGGCGCCCTACAAGACCACTCTCTCCCTCTTCCCAAACCCTAGCTCAATTCCCCTTCTCTCCCTCGCGCCACTGTCTTCTCCCCAACGCGAATCCCGGCGGTCGTCGCCGTGCCCTCATCGATCCCGCGGCAACCGGCCACCCCGAGCTACGCCATGGCGTCCAGGCGGTCCGCCGTCGTCGTCTCCTTCCTCTACGCCCCTCGGCTCGTCTCCAGCCGCCGCCAGCGCTCGCCATCGGGTTCCTCCCCACGCACAGCCGCCACGACCTCGCCGTCGATCCGCTCTCCCTCGACCCCTCCGGCTTCGTCAAGCCCTCCACGAGCTTCGCTGTGAGCTGCGCCTCCGATTCCCCCTCATTCCCGCTCCGTTCCGCCTCCATAACTCGCCCCCTCGATTCGTTGTCGTAGTCGTCGTCCTCGAGCTTGTCCGAGCTCCAGCGTATGCGTATGTGTGTGCTGGTGCCCTCTGTCTCTGCTAGCTGCTACAGCAGTCACACTGCCGCTCCTCTTGCCGCTGCTGCCGCTTGTTCCTACGCCGCTTGTTGCTGCGCCGCTTGCTGCTGCTCACTGCTGGTGCCCGCCGCTGATGCTCCTGACTGCTGGCGACTACTGCTCCTAGATGTTGTTGATTGCCGGCTGCTGATTCTTCCTACTGCTGCTGCTAGTTGTTGTTCCAGCCGATGCTAGTTGATGCTAAGTGGTCATGGTCGTGGCCATGTCCAAGCCCGTGTGGTGTGCGTATGTATGCACAACCACCGCCGACCGGCCGTGCATTTTATCTTAGGGGCTAACTACTAATTAATGACAGTGGCCCCACGATTAGCTAATCAAATTTAATTAAAGTCTAGTTAACCATAGCCAATGACACATAAGACCCACAGAAATTATTCATTGGTTGACCTAGTCAACAACTGATTGTACTGTTGACTTTGACCTGGCCCCACATGTCATTGACTGTGGCTGGCAACACACTAGGTGACAAATGTAAATTTATAGTTTTAATTGCGAAATTATTAATAAATCTAGAGATTTCAGAATATGCTTTAATCTTAGAAATTCATATAAAATAAACCATAACTCCGATGAAAATGTTTTCTATATGAAAGTTGCTCAGAAAAATCCAACGAATCTGAAAATGCGGTCCGTTCAGCTGTCACATGCCTCTAGCATGCTGAACATGGAACATTTCCCCTCCGGTCATCTGTGTGACATGGGTCCGGAACCGGGAATACATTCCCGGTTGAATTCCCCCTTCACCTATATCATGTAGCCATGCGTTAGGTCACACCTAGCACAACATATTGCCATGTTACGCTTTGTGATGCTATGTCTGCTTTATATTTACTGTTTCTTCCCCCTCTTCTCTCCGGTAGACCCCGAGACCGATGCCGCCCCTGTGATCGACTACGTCGACAACGACCCCTCCTTGCCAGAGCAACCAGGCAAGCCCCCCCTTTGATCATCCCGATATCGCCCATTCCATTCTCTCATGCTTGTATTAGATTTTGCTACTGTTATTGTTTGCACCTATTCTGATGCATAGCCTACTTTTGTACCTACTGTTGTACCTTACCGGCTTATCCTAAATTGCTTAGTATAGGTTGGTTAGTGATCCATCAGTGACCCCCACCTTGTCCTTGTTGCCCCTGCTTCATCATTGAAGACCCGATCAACGGGATTGAAGACCAGGCCCCGGCACCGCACATCACTTTCCCCTTAGTTGCTCGACACTGCTGGGTTACTATCAAGTGCCGAGGGTGAGACCTCTACAACACTTCTGATGTTAACCTGTAGTGTAGCTATTCGGTCGTGGTCATCGAGGGTGATTTCCTCCTTAACCACTTCCGATACGGCTCTGTCGTGCAACCCCTCAAGTGTGAACCTCGAGGGTGATTCCTCTACATTCACCTTGATGATTACATTGAGTGGAACCCACCGGGGGTGATTCCTTGGGTTTTTCCTCTTGATGTTTGGACACACGGATACTTGGACTTTACAACTGTTACTTGGAAAGTGATGTGGAGACGGGTTGACCTGGAAGGTGCCCGTGAGATAATTACGAGGCGGGGCCGGGCATTCTTAGCCCTTGCCGCAAGTCCTCGAGACGGGGCAACGGGGTCACCTCTTTCGTGAGTCTCTGCTTGTTACCGCGCGTTCCTAATCCACTACAATTTGGATATTTGATCCGAGGGGCCTCTGGCCTGATAGCACTAACCATCACATGGGCATAGTATGGGCGTTCTGCGTCGTATGCATCAGCCGAAGCTTAATAGACGTCAGCGACGGAGCGGCGCGCACCGGGTTGGACTGGTAAGCTCCTGCCTTTTTAGGGAGGTAGCTAGGTCTGCTCACCGGCCGCGTTCGCAACGTGCAGGAGTTTCCGGGGAGATGGCCCATGACCCCTGGGGGCATAGGTTTAGTCCGGCGTGCTTGACCTCTCTATTTAAGCCTAGGTCGGGTTGCGGCGTATTGTTTGGCCGAGGCCGGGCATGACCCTATAAAGTGTGTCCGGCCGGAGTCAATCGAGCGTGGTGGGTAAGTTGGTGCACCCCTGCAGGGAAGAACTAATCTATGCATAGCCTGTCCTACGGTAACGGACACTTGGAGTTGTATCCCGATCGATACAACTAGAACTGGATACTTGTGATGAGAACTGGATGGTGATGAGGATTTGATTGTGATGATAACTGGATAGTATGGCTCTGGGATTGCTTTCTCGCAGGGAGTCGAGAAAGGATCTCTGGCCGAGGTTGATAACACTACTACCGTTTTACTTTATGATACTCTACTCCCTCTTGTTTGCTGCAAGATGGTGGTTTCCAGAAGATGCTAGTCTTCGATAGGACTAGGCCTTCTCTCTATTCTGGCATTTCTGCAGCCCAGTCCATATATACAACCCCTCTTTGATAATGTTGCATATGTAGTGTAGATCCTTGCTTGCGAGTACTTTGGATGAGTACTCACGGTTGCTTTGCTTCCCCTTTTCCCCCTTTCTTTCTTCTTTCTGGTTGTTGCAACCAGATGGTGGAGTCCAGGAGCCAGATGCCACCTTTGACGACGGCTGCTACCCCGAGGGTGCCTACTACCACGTGACGGACGCTGACGACCAAGAGTAGTTAGGAGGCTCCCAGGCAGGAGGCCTTGCCTTTTCGATCGTTGTTGTTTTGTGCTAGCCTTCTTAAGGCAAACTTGTCTAACTCATGTCTGTACTCAGATATTGTTGCTTCCGCTGACTCGTTTGTTTTCAAGCTGATGTATTCGAGCCCTCGAGGCCCCTGGCTTGTAATATAAAGCTTGTATTATTTTAATTTGTGTCAAGAGTTGTGTTGTGATATCTTCCCGTGAGTCCTTGATCTTGATCGTACACATTTGCGTGTATGATTAGTGTACGATTGAATCGAGGTCGTCACAAGCCAGATGCCACCTTTGACGACGGCTGC
>NW_025228420.1:35849-45495 GCF_018294505.1 Triticum aestivum | reverse complement strand
GTTGTTGCAACCAGATGGTGGAGTCCAGGAGCCAGATGCCACCTTTGACGACGGCTGCTACCCCGAGGGTGCCTACTACCACGTGACGGACGCCGACGACCAAGAGTAGTTAGGAGGCTCCCAGGCAGGAGGCCTTGCCTTTTCGATCGTTGTTGTTTTGTGCTAGCCTTCTTAAGGCAAACTTGTCTAACTCATGTCTGTGCTCAGATATTGTTGCTTCCGCTGACTCGTTTGTATTCAAGCTGATGTATTTGAGCCCTCGAGGCCCCTGGCTTGTAATATAAAGCTTGTATTTTTTTATTTTGTGTCTAGAGTGGTGTTGTGACATCTTCCCGTGAGTCCTTGATCTTGATCGTACACATTTGCGTGTATGATTAGTGTACGATTGAATCGAGGGCGTTACAAGTTGGTATCAGAGCCGACTGCCTGTAGGTAGCCCCCTTTCCAACTCCTTGGCCGAAGTTGAGTCTAGTCACTGAAAACTTTTACTAACATTGGCTGTGTGGCTTACGGGCCCACGTCGCTATTGGGTGGTATTAGCATCTTTTACTCCTCGTCTATACTCTGGGACTCTGAACTCTCTTCTACTCGGGTAAAATGAATTTACTAACATTAGGATCCCGTGACCACATTCACCCGAAGTTGGATGAAGCCATAGTTATTCCTTAGAATAGCTTTTTGAGTAGTGCACACCCTGTCGTGTTGACTACGGAGTGGAATCCATCGTACCTCCTTCATTCTGCATGTTTTCCTCATGAATGATCCTTATCTTTGCAAATGCTCAATGCTGAACTACCCCTGTTACATGTTAGACGAATGGTTAGACCCGCTGGTCGTGGCTGTGGTGCCAACGACCCACCACCGCCTGAATTCTTTACTGGAATGAGGCAACAGTTTGAGTTAACTCGCCAGTTCATGGAAGGAATGATGGCTGAGTTTCCTCGTCCGAACATGAATCAACATCCAACCCGAATAACTCTGCAGGACTTCATGCGCCTCAACCCATCTATCTACCGCAGATCAACTCAACCCCTTGATGCTGAGGACTGGCTCCGCGACATCACATATGAAATGGAGTCTGCTAGTGTTGCCCCTGCCAGCTATGTCACCTTCGCATCTTTCTTTCTGAAGGGTCCTGCTGCTCAATGGTGGGACAGCCACAGGCGTACCCTACCTGCTGGAACGGTCATTACTTGGCCGGATTTCCAAGCTGCCTTCCGTGCTCGTTTCATTCCTCAGGGAACCATGGACAGGAAGAAGCGAGAGTTCCGCAACCTCACCCAAGGCAACAAGACTGTAGATGCTTATCAACGGGAATTTCTGGACTTGTCACATTATGCTGAAGAAGACATTGCAACTGTTGCTCGTAAGCAAGAGAAGTTTCGTGATGGACTTCACCCTGATATCAAGCTAGCACTGCTCGTTCATGACTTTGCCGACTTCGCCACCTTGGTGAACAAGGCTATTCAGGTTGAGACTGGTCTTCAGGAACACCAGGGATCCCACAGGCGTAGCCGTGATGCTGTCCCATCTTCGGGCCCGTCAGCGCAGAAGCGTCGGATATGGATTCCCCACAGCATGTATCGTCCAACTGCACCTGCACCAAGACAGTCCTATGTTGCACCTCGTCTGCCTCCTCAACCGCAGGGGCAGCCCCTTCGGGCTGTACCACCCCAAGCTTCTGCTCCCAATCCCAATGATGGTCTGTGCTTCAAGTGTGGCCTTCTAGGTCACCGCTCCAGGAAATGCCCTCAGAATCAGAATCAGCTGGCTCTGTCTTCAACTGACCGTAACAATCAGCCCCATAACAACAATGCCAGACCTTATGGTCGTGGTCAGGCTAATCATATTGATCTGAATGAAGCTCAAGACCAGCCTGCCACTGTGATGGGTACTCTCCTTGTTAATTCAGTACCAGCTTCTGTTTTGTTTGATTCAGGAGCATCACATTCATTCATGTCAGAAAATTTTGCTTACGCACATGACATTCGATGCGAACCCATGAACACTCCGATAGTGGTACGCACCCCTGCGGGCCGATGTCAAACTACCATGATTGGTCGCGACGTTCCTGTTGAAATTGAAGGGTTGGAATTCCTTGTTTCTCCCATTATTCTGGAGTCTTCCAATATTGACCTCATTCTGGGAATGGAATGGTTGAAAGCGCATACTGCCTCTATCGTTTGTGCTACCAAGGTCGTTCACCTCCTACATCCTTCAGATGAGATTGTAACCTACCATGCTCATCTTGTTCAAAACGCTGAAGCACGACTTTATGCTTTGAATGCGTTGAACGCGGCACCTCTTGAGGGAATTGAAAAGATTCCAGTCGTTCGCAACTTCCAAGACGTATTTCCAGAAGAACTTCCAGGAATACCCCCTGCCCGGGCTGTCGAGTTCGTCATCGACTTGAAACCAGGCACCGTTCCTATTGCAAAACGACCCTACAAGATGCCACCTCATGAACTCCTTGAGCTTAAGGAGGAAATCGACAAATCTCTTCACAAGGGTTTCATTCGTCCAAGTTCCTCTGCTTGGGGAGCACCTTCTCTCTTCGTCAAGAAGAAGAACGGTACGAACCGTTTGGTCCAAGACTATCGTCCTATCAACCAAGCTACAATTCAAAACAAATATCCCCTTCCTCGGATCAATGATCTGTATGATCAACTGGCTGGTTCATCGATATTCTCTAAACTCGACTTGAGGTTAGGTTACCACCAGATCCGTGTTCGTGAAGAGGATATTCCAAAGACCGCATTTGTGACTCGTTATGGTTCTTACGAGTACACCGTCATGTCATTCGGTTTAACCAATGCTCCAGCTACATTCTCTCGTCTGATGAACTATATATTCATGGATTACCTCGACAAGTTCGCCGTAGTCTATCTGGATGATATACTGGTATATTCGAAGAATAAAGAAGAACATGTTGAACATCTTCGTCTTGTTCTGGAAAAGCTTCGAGAGCATCAACTTTATGCCAAGTATTCCAAGTGTGAATTTTGGTTACCCGAAGTCACCTACCTTGGTCATGTTATCTCCAAGGATGGTATTGCCGTCAACCCAGAGCGCGTTCAGGCTATTCTTGACTGGACCCCTCCGAAGACTGTCAAGCAAGTCAGAAGCTTTCTCGGACTGGCCAGCTATTGTCGCCGCTTTGTCGAGAACTTCTCCAAGATCGCCAAGCCACTGACTAATCTGCTTCACAAAGGCGTTAAGTTCAATTGGACAGACAAATGTCAGGAAAGTTTCCAGGCACTCAAGGATAAACTGACTTCTGCCCCAGTGCTTGCTCCCCCTGATTCTCGCAAGGACTTTGTCATCTATTGTGATGCTTCACGTCAAGGATTAGGCTGTGTTCTAATGCAAGAGCGCAGGGTGATTGCCTATGCCTCCCGTCAAGTGCGTCCTCACGAAGAAAACTACCCGGTTCATGACCTTGAGCTTGCAGCGGTTATCTTTGCATTGAAGCTATGGCGACAATACCTTCTCGGTAATCGTTGTGAGATCTTCACTGATCATCAGAGTCTGAAGTACCTGTTTACTCAGCCAGATCTGAACCTCCGTCAGCAGCGATGGATGGAAGCTATTGCTGACTACAACTGCGGTATATCTTATACACCTGGCAAGGCTAATGTAATGGACGATGCCCTAAGCCGAAAGTCTTATTGCAATAATCACCAGGTCTACAAAGCTCAACCCCGCCTTTATGAAGAGCTATGCAAGCTGAACCTTCAACTAGTTCCACAGGGTTCTCTGAATAACCTTGTTTTGGAACCAACTCTTCTGAAAGCAATCAAGTCTGCTCAAGCCAAAGATGCTCATGTTGATCTGATGAAAAAGGATCTTGCCTTAGAGAAATCCAGAGATTTCTCACTTGGTGAAGATGGAACCTTATACTTCAGAGATCGCATTGTCGTACCCCGGTTCGAGCTTATGACAGAGAAGGTGATGAAAGAAGCGCATGACACCCCTCTCTCTATTCATTCGGGAAGTACCAAGATGTATCTTGACATCCGTCAGAAGTACTGGTGGTCTAAGATGAAGCAAGACATTGCTCGATATATTGAAGAATGTGACGTTTGTCGTCGCGTCAAAGCAGAACATCAAAAACCGGCTGGACTTCTACAACCGCTTCCGATTCCTGAATGGAAGTGGGATAAGATCCAAATGGACTTCGTCACTGGCCTTCCCAAGTCTCAGAAAGGTAACGATGCTATCTTTGTCGTCATCGACCAATTCTCGAAGGTTGCTCACTTTCTGCCACTCAAGGATACTATCACTGCTAGTCAATTGGCAACCTTGTATATCTCCCGAATTGTGTCACTCCACGGCATTCCGAAGGAGATCAGTTCAGACCGCGGCAGTATTTTCACTTCTAAGTTCTGGGATAGTTTCCAAGAGGCAATGGGAACTCATATTACCTAGAGCACTGCTTATCATCCCCAATCCCAAGGCCAAGTCGAGCGAGTCAATCAAATTCTTGAAGACATGCTTCGAGCTTGTGTTTTTTCTTTCGGCAAGAAGTGGGAAGAATCTCTCCCTTATGCGGAGTTCTCTTATAACAACAGCTATCAAGCCAGCTTGAAGATGGAACCCTTTGAAGTGCTTTATGGACGTAAGTGCCGAACCCCTCTGAATTGGTCAGAAACTGGGGAACGAGCACTCATTGGTCCGGACATTATTCAACAAGCTGAAGAGCAGGTTCGCAGTGTCCGGGATAATCTCAAGGCGGCCCAATCCCGCCAGAAGAGCAACTATGACCGGAAACACTGGGGCTCAACTTATCAACCTGGTGAACAAGCTTATCTGCGTGTCACTCCTTTGAGAGGCACTCATCGGTTCGGAGTCAAGGGAAAGTTAGCTCCTCGCTACATTGGTCCCTTCCGTATTCTCGCCCGTCGTGGACTGGTGGCTTATCAACTGGAGTTGCCACCTCAGTTCTCTCACGTTCATGACGTCTTCCATGTGTCGCAACTTCATCGATGCTTCAAGGATCCGGAACGTGAAGTGGATCCGGAATTGATTGAAATTCAAGATGATCTCACATACAAGGAGCATCCGATCTGCATTCTTGAAGAAGCTGAACGTCGAACCCGCCAGAAGGTTACTAAGTTCCTCAAGGTGCAATGGTCGAATCATACTAAAGAGGAAGCCACTTGGGAACGCGAAGATAACCTCCGGGCTGAATACCCCGATCTTTTCCCTTCTACCTCTTAATTCTCGGGACGAGAATTTCTTTTAGAGGAGGAGAGTTGTAACACCCCGGTGTAATGATGCTACAGTAACCCCTGGGGTTAAGTTAATCTTTTTGCTAAACATGTGCCTGATCATTATTGTCTCATGTTCTTTCACATTCCAGTTGAATTCAAATTCAAATTTTTGTCTGAAATTCAAAATGCTCAGATATGAAAACAAAAATGTTCATCATGTGCAGAATAATCCACAACTAATATTGGTGGTGAACCAACATTTTTGCAAAAGGTTTAAGTGGCCTAAGCTACTTAAAGCAGTGACCTAAGCAATAAATTAAATGCCCTTTTTGATTTATAAAATTGGCAACTATTCCAAAAGCCACCCAACCTTTTTGAGGCAGTGCACTTTAATTCTTTGAGTTTGTTTTGGCCAGTGGCATAATTTTGCAAAGTCAATTGTGGCAAAAGAAAAATGCAAAAGCTGCTGGAAAAGAAAAACAAAAAAAGGAAAGAAGAAGGGGTGGGAGAGCCCCTGGCCTCCCCTTGGGCTTCGGCCCATCCCAGCAGGCCGGCCCACCTCACCAGCCTGGCCGGCCCAGCTCCCCGAAGCGCGCCCCCTTCCTGTTCCCCTGGTGCGCGCCGCTACAGGGGCGCCGTCCCCGCCGAACCACCTCGCCGTCGACGAGGAGGATAAGGTCGAGCCCTCCCCTCGGCGCCTCGGCCTCCTCCCCAGCTACCCCCACTCACCTCCGCCTCTCCCACTCCCCTCCGGATTCCCCCTCGAGCACTCCCCTCTCTCGGACCCAAGCGCGCTCGCCGCCGTGCCTCGGCTGTCCTCGCGGCCACCGAGCCCCATTCGCCTCGCCATCGAGCCCATCGTCTCCGCCGCCGTCGTCTACCCAGTCCCCGTCCGTGAGCGCGAGCCGGGAGCCACTACGGGGAGCGGATCGAGCAGCCCCCTTTCTTCTGTGTCGCCGGTGACCGCCGTCATCTCCGGCCACCTCTGCGCTCCTAAGCTGTCGTAGGCTTTTCGTAGCCGGTCGGTGAGCTCCTCCCTCCCTCCTTTCTTCTCCTCGCACCGCTTCGCCCTCCTTAGCTCACTCGCCGCAGCTGCAGTAGCTCACCGCCGCCTAGACTCGCAGTCGTCGTGGCCACGCTCACCGTCGAGCTCAACCGAGCACTGCATCGTGCCCAGCACGCTCCGAGCAGCCTGACACACATGCCAGTTGCCCCTGTCGTGCCCTACTTCGACGAGCTCGAGCTCGCCCGAGCTCCGGCGTCCGCCGCGGTCGATGCCACCGTCGACACCGTCCATCCCAGCCTCGGCTGCGACCTCGAATGGGTGCGCCCGACCCCCTGCTTTTGAACGCGCTGCCCCACGCTGCTTTTGAGCGCCCGTAGCCCCGTCCCCGATGATGCCCGAAGCCAACCGCCGCCCACGCTCACCACTGGCGCCGATTCCGGCCAAGTCCGGTGATGCTACGGCCACCACTGGACGCGGCGCTGAGAGCTCGTTCGTATGAGCCTAGCCCCGCTCCTCCCCGAGCCCTGTACGCGTTTTCCGGCGAGGTCCGGCGCCCCTCCGCCGCGGGAACGCTCACCGGAGCTCCCCAACGCCGGTGCCGACGTGGACGTCCGGGTCCACCTCGCCAGGTCACTGCCCCGTGGCCCCAGTGGCCCGGCTAGCCCTGTTGACCTAGTCAATGGCTGACTAGGCATGGCCCAGTCACTGCCAGTGGGTCCCCCGTGGACCCTGTTGACTAGTCAACTAGTCTGTTGACCGCTGATGTAACAATGACGCCATGATGACGTCATATTTCCTTTTCTGTTAATATAAATAATTCCAGAAAATGGTTTAATCTTTAAAAATTCATAGAAAATAAACTGTAACTCGGATGAAAATGTTTTCTATATGAAAGTTGCTCAGAAAAATCCAACGAATCCGAATACGCGGTCCGTTCATCTGTCATATGCCCCTAGCATGCTGAACATGGAACTTTCCCCCTCCGGTCATCTGTCTGACACAGGTCCGGAACCGGGAACACCTTCCCGGTTGATTTCCCCTTCACCTATAACGTCTAGGACCGCGTTAGAGCACGCTTAGCGCTAAGTATCGTCATGTCATGCTTAGTGTTACCTCTGTTTGCTATGTATTTACTGTTTCTTCCCCCTCTTCTCTCCGGTAGACCCCGAGGCCGCTGATGCCCCGGTGATCGACTACGTCGTCGACAACGACCCCTCCTTGCCAGATCAACCAGGCAAGCCCCCCCTTTGATCATCCCGATATCGCCCATTCCATTCTCTCATGCTTGCATTAGATTTTGCTATTGTTATTGTTTGCTCCTATTCTGATGCATAGCCTCCTTTTGTAACCTGCTTATTGTTACCTTACCGGCTTATCCTAAACTGCTTAGTATAGGTTGGTTAGTGATCCATCAGTGACCCCCACCTTGTCCTTGTTGCCCCTGCTTCATCATTGAAGACACGATCAACGGGATCGAAGACCAGGCCCCGGCACCGCACATCACTTTCCCCTTAGTTGCTCGACACTACTGGGATACTATCGAGTGCCGAGGGTGAGACCTCTACAACACTTCTGATGTTAACCCTATAGTGTAGCTATTCGGTCGTGGTCATCGAGGGTGATTTCCTCTTTAACCACTTCCGATACGACTCTGTCGTGCAACCCCTCAAGTGTGAACCTCGAGGGTGATTCCTCTACGTTCACCTTGATGATTACATTGAGTGGAACCCACCGGGGGTGATTCCTTGGGTTTTCCTCTTGATGTTTGGACACACGGATACTTGGACTTTACAACTGTTACTTGGAAAGAGATGTGGAGACGGGTTGACCTGGAAGGTGCCTGTGAGATAATTACGAGGCGTGGCCGGGCATTCTTAGCCCTTGCCGCAAGTCCTCGAGACGGGGCAACGGGGTCACCTCTTTCGTGAGTCTCTGCTTGTTACCGCGCGTTCCTAATCCACTACGATTTGGATATTTGATCCGAGGGGCCTCTGGCCTGATAGCACTAACCATCACGTGGGCATAGTATGGGCGTTCTGCGTCGTATGCATCAGTCGAAGCTTAATAGACGTCAGCGACGGAGCGGCGCACGCCGGGTTGGACTGGTAAGCTCCTGCCTTTTTAGGGAGGTAGCTAGGTCTGCTCACCGGCCGCGTTCGCAACGTGCAGGAGTTCCCGGGGCGATGGCCCATGACCCCTGGGGGCATAGGTTTAGTCCGGCGTGCTTGACCTCTCTATTTAAGCCTAGGTCGGGTTGCGGCGTATTGTTTGGCCGAGGCCGGGCATGACCCTGGAAAGTGTGTCCGGCCGGAGTCAATCGAGCGTGGTGGGTAAGTTGGTGCACCCCTGCAGGAAAGAACTAATCTATGCATAGCCTGTCCTACGGTAACGGACACTTGGAGTTGTATCCCGATCGATACAACTAGAACTGGATACTTGTGATGAGAACTGGATGGTGATGAGGATTTGATTGTGATGATAACTGGATAGTATGGCTCTGGGATTGCTTTCTCGCAGGGAGTCGAGAAAGGATCTCTCGCCGAGGTTGATAACACTACTACCGTTTTACTTTATGCTACTCTACTCCCTCCTGTTTGCTGCAAGATGGTGGTTTCTAGAAGATGCTAGTCTTCGATAGGACTAGGCCTTCTCCCTATTCTGGCATTTCTGCAGCCCAGTCCACATATACAGCCTTCCGTTGATAATGTTGCATATGTAGTGTAGATCCTTGCTTGCGAGTACTTTGGATGAGTACTCACGGTTGCTTTGCTTCCCCTTTTCCCCCTTCTTTCTTCTTTCTGGTTGTTGCAACCAGATGGTGGAGTCCAGGAGCCAGATGCCACCTTTGACGACGGCTGCTACCCCGAGGGTGCCTACTACCACGTGACGGACGCCGACGACCAAGAGTAGTTAGGAGGCTCCCAGGCAGGAGGCCTTGCCTTTTCGATCGTTGTTGTTTTGTGCTAGCCTTCTTAAGGCAAACTTGTCTAACTCATGTCTGTGCTCAGATATTGTTGCTTCCACTGACTCGTTTGTATTCAAGCTGATGTATTCGAGCCCTCGAGGCCCCTGGCTTGTAATATAAAGCTTGTATTTTTTTATTTTGTGTCTAGAGTGGTGTTGTGACATCTTCCCGTGAGTCCTTGATCTTGATCGTACACATTTGCGTGTATGATTAGTGTACGATTGAATCGAGGGCGTTACAAGAAGGATCATAAGAAGGAGGATAAGAAGGAGAAGAAGAAGGAGACGAAGAAGAAGAAGAAGAAGAAGAAGAAGAAGAAGAAGAAGAAGAAGAAGAAGAAGAAGAAGAAGAAGAATAAGAATAAGAATAAGAAGAATAAGAATAAGAAGAAGGAGAAGAAGGAGAAGAATAAGAACGAGAATAAGAAGGAGAAGAATCAGGAGAAGAAGGAGAAGAAGAAGG
>NW_025228420.1:32138-34095 GCF_018294505.1 Triticum aestivum | reverse complement strand
CTACGCCGGAGCTGCCACCGTCGCCCTCCGCCTCGACCCTCCCCCCCACTCGCTTTCTCCCTCTCCCCCCGATCCAATCGGGATCGGGCCCGACGGCCTCCCCAAGTGTGACGCCCCCGATTTAATCATACACTAATCATGCACGCAAATGTGTACGATCAAGATCAGGGACTCACGGAAAGATATCACAACACAACTCTACAAATAAAATAAGTCATACAAGCATCATAATACAAGCCAGGGGCCTCGAGGGCTCGAATACAAGTGCTCGATCATAGACGAGTCAGTGGAAGCAACAATATCTGAGTACAGACATAAGTTAAACAAGTTGCCATAAGATGGCTAGCACAAACTGGGATACAGATCGAAAGAGGCGCAGGCCTCCTGCCTGGGATCCTCCTAACTACTCCAGGTCGTCGTTAGCAGGCTGCACGTAGTAGGGGCACCTCCGGTGTAGTAGGGGTCGTCGTCGACGGTGGCGTCTGGCTCCTGAACTCCAGCATCTGGTTGCGACAACCAGAAAGAAAGGAAAGGGGAAAAAGGGGGGAGAAAGCAACCGTGAGTACTCATCCAAAGTACTCGCAAGCAAGGAACTACACTACATATGCATGGGTATATGTGTAAGGAGGCCATATCAGTGGACTGAACTGCAGAATGCCAGAATAAGAGGGGGATAACTAGTCCTATCGAAGACTACGCTTCTGGCAGCCTCCGTCTCGCAGCACGTAGAAGAGAGTAGATTGAACTCCTCCAAGTAGTATCTCCAAGTAGCATCTCCAGTAGCATCGCATAGCATAAACCTACCCGGCGATCCTCCTCTCGTCGCCCTATAGAAAAGCGATCACCGGGTTGTCTGTGGAACTTGGAAGGGTGTGTTTTATTAAGTATCCGGTTCTAGTTGTCATAAGGTCAAGGTACAACTCCAAGTCGTCCTGTTATCGAAGATCACGGCTATTCGAATAGATTAACTTCCCTGCAGGGGTGCACCACATAGCCCAACACGCTCGATCCCATTTGGCCGGACACACTTTCCTGGGTCATGCCCGGCCTCGGAAGATCAACACGTCGCAGCCCCACCTAGGCTCAACAGAGAGGCCAGCACGCCGGTCTAAACCTAAGCGCGCAGGGGTCTGGGCCCATCGCCCTGAGCACACCTGCACGTTGCGTACGCGGCCGGTGAGCAGACCTAGCAACCTCCATTACAAAGGAAGTTGCGTTAACGCAGTCCAACCCGGCGCGCGCCGCTCCGTCGCTGACGTCTGAAGTGCTTCGGCTGATACCACGACGTCAGGATACCCATAACTACTCCCACGTAGATGGTTAGTGCGTATAGGCTCGTAGCCAGACTCAGATCAAATACCAAGATCTCGTTAAGCGTGTTAAGTGTCTGCGAACGCCGAACAGGGCCAGGCCCACCTCTCTCCTAGGCGGTCTCAACCTGCCCTGTCGCTCCGCCACAAATATCCACACAGAGGGCCGTCGGGACAAAGGTCCTTTCAGCCCCCAATCCGTGAATCACTCGCGGGTACTCTTCGAGCTGACCCGACTTTAGTCACCATCTGTATAGTATGTATGTATGTATAGTATATACCCGTGATCACCTCCCAGGTGATCACGGCCCGATAGTATAGCAAGGCAGACTGACAAGAATGTAGGGCCAATGATGATAAACTAGCATCCTATACTAAGCATTTAGGATTGCAGGTAAGGTATCAACAGGTGTAGCATCAATGTCAGGCTATGCATCAGAATAGGTACAACAGAAAGCAGTAACATGCTACACTACTCTAATGCAAGCAGTATAGAGAAGAATAGGCGATATCTGGTGATCAAGGGGGGGGCTTGCCTGGTTGCTCTGGCAAGAGAGAGGGGTCGTCAACTCCGTAGTCGAACTGGGCAGCAGCAGCGTCGGTCTCGTAGTCTACCGGAGAGAAGAGGGGGAAGAAACAATGAATAC
>NW_025228420.1:25113-28184 GCF_018294505.1 Triticum aestivum | reverse complement strand
GAACAAGGAGATAACATTTGTCAGATCAACTGATATAAGGAAGTATGCTCGAGAAAAACATACACAATTAAACATTGGTTGAAGGGTGCGCCCGAAGTACGGGTTGGGTTGCACGACCAATGTTAGAATGGTGATTCAATTAGCGAAGGACTTAGAATGAACTATCGCCCATTCACTTCAAAGCAATAGGGTTGCTAGGAGTTTTGAATTCACACGTCATAGCTCCATTGTCGGTATTCCGGTTGAAAACAATACGGGGACCAAGGAATGAACGAAGATGGCAAGAAGTATTATGATATCAAGAATTATTAAGAGGTGGTGAAATTCTCACCACATTCTTGACAAAAAGAGATGGTAATACTTCCGAGGTAAGGAAGATCAATTGCTGGACAGCAAGGAACTCAAGGTATAACACCAAACATGATCAAGCTTGTGTTGGTGGGAGGGCAATAAAGTGGTCGATGATAATACATTTCATCGAGGCAAGGATGGTATTTCTTATTATGAATCCAATTGATATCCTGGATGAGCTCAGAATGTTGACGATCACGACACCTTTGTCGCGAGAGTTCATGGAGATGTAATCGATCGGCGACGACATCAAGTCAAAGTAATGATGAAGTGAAAGGTTATTGGAACCATGGGTAAGACACAAACCTGAAATCAAGATTGTTGTTCAAGGCGAACTGATATGACGAGGAAGATCGACGTAAGCTTAGCTCATTGTCAAAAGTTGTGCTCCGGGATTAAGGACCAGGTAGCATAGTTAAAATTTAGCATGGTAAGGATATAACCGATCAGGCTAGGAATGACATGATCGGGTACAAACTCGTACATAAAGAATATTAGTAAGAGTTGTTAAACCGTAATGCGGACTCGGTTTAGTTATCGGTGTCTTTGAGTGTTTAATAACTCAGAGCCCAATGAAAAATTGTAATCAGTGAGTATGTAGTACTTGATGAAGAACTCATAGGAAGTTATGCAGTTCCATGATAATCTCGAGATACCAGGGGGGTAATACTCGACACAAGATCAAAGTAAAGGTTGGACTGGAGTATTGCTCTACAGAAGACAAGTGCTTAAACCTGCACAAGAAACGTAATTTAAAGGAGAACATGGTCGGAACCACAATTGCAAAAGGCCAGATCCCAGATATAAGATGAACTTATACCAAAGGAATAATTAATTTAAGAGAAGCTTTAATGATAAGATCTACACCGATGTGACGCCCCCGATTCAATCGTACACTAATCATGCACGCAAATGTGTACGATCAAGATCAGGGACTCACGGGAAGATATCACAACACAACTCTACAAATAAAATAAGTCATACAAGCATCATAATACAAGCCAGGGGCCTCGAGGGCTCGAATACAAGTGCTCGATCATAGACGAGTCAGCGGAAGCAACAATATCTGAGTACAGACATAAGTTAAACGAGTTTGCCTTAAGAAGGCTAGCACAAACTGGGATACAGATCGAAAGAGGCGCAGGCCTCCTGCCTGGGATCCTCCTAAACTACTCCAGGTCGTCGTCAGCGGGCAGCACGTAGTAGTAGGCACCTCCGGTGTAGTAGGGGTCGCCGTCGACGGTGGCGTCTGGCTCCTGGACTCCAGCATCTGGTTGCGACAACCAGGAAGAAGGAAAGGGGGAAAAAGGAGGGAGAAAGCAACCGTGAGTACTCATCCAAAGTACTCGCAAGCAAGGAACTACACTACATATGCATGGGTATATGTGTAAGAAGGCCATATCAGTGGACTGAACTGCAGAATGCCAAAATAAGAGGGGGATAGCTAGTCTTATCGAAGACTACGCTTCTGGTCACCTTCGTCTTGCAACAGGCAGAAGAGGGTAGGTCGACGTCCTCCAAGTAGCATCTCCAAGTAACATCTCATAGCATAATCCTACCCGGCGATCCCCTCCTCATATCCCTGAGGTAGAGCGACCACCGGTTGTATCTGGCACTTGGAAGGGTGTGTTTTATTAAGTATCCGGTTCTAGTTGTCATAAGGTCAAGGTACAACTCCAAGTCGTCCTGTTACCGAAGATCACGGCTATTCGAATAGATTAAACTTCCCTGCAGGGGTGCACCACATAGCCCAACACGCTCGATCCCATTTGGCCGGACACACTTTCCTGGGTCATGCCCGGCCTCGGAAGATCAACACGTCGCAGCCCCACCTAGGCAAAACAGAGAGGCCAGCACGCCGGTCTAAACCTAAGCGCACAGGGGTCTGGGCCCATCGCCCATAGCACACCTGCACGTTGCGTACGCGGCCGAAAGCAGACCTAGCCTAGTGGCGTTCCAGTCCAATTCGGCGCGCGCCGCTCCGTCGCTGACGTCTGAAGTGCTTCGGCTGATACCATGACGTCGGGATACCCATAACTACTCCCACGTAGATGGTTAGTGCGTATAGGCTCGTAGCCAGACTCAGATCAAATACCAAGATCTCGTTAAGTGTGTTAAGTATCCGCGAACGCCGAACAGGGCCAGGCCCACCTGTCTCCTAAGTGGTCTCAACCTGCCCTGCCGCTCCGCCACAAAGATCCACACAGAGGGCCGTCGGGACAAGGTCCTTTCAGCCCCCAATCCGTGAATCACTCGCGGGTACTCTTCGAGCTGACCCGACTTTAGTCACCATCTGTATAGTACGTATGTATGTATAGTATATACCCGTGATCACCTCCCAGGTGATCACGGCCCGATAGTATAGCAAGGCAGACTGACAAGAATGTAGGGCCAATGATGATAAACTAGCATCCTATACTAAGCAATTAGGATTGCAGGTAAGGTATCAACAGGTGTAGCAACAATGTCAGGCTATGCATCAGAATAGGATCAACGGAAAGCAGTAACATGCTACACTACTCTAATGCAAGCAGTATAGAGAAGAATAGGCGATATCTGGTGATCAAGGGGGGGGCTTGCCTGGTTGCTCTGGCAAGAGAGAGGGGTCGTCAACACCGTAGTCGAACTGGCCAGCAGCAGCGTCGGTCTCGTAGTCTACCGGAGAGAAGAGGGGGAAGAAACAATGAATACAAGGTAAACAGATGCATATCGATGCATGA
>NW_025228420.1:18337-23077 GCF_018294505.1 Triticum aestivum | reverse complement strand
TGTTGGATAATATCCGGACCGAAGAGTGGACGTTCCCCAGTTTCTGACCAGTTCAGAGGGGTTCGACACTTTCGTCCATATAACACTTCGAAGGGGGCCATCTTCAGACTAGCTTGATAGCTATTATTATAAGAGAACTCAGCATACGGAAGAGATTCCTCCCATTTCTTGCCGAAGGAAATAACACAAGCTCGAAGCATGTCTTCGAGAACTTGGTTGACACGTTCAACTTGCCCTTGTGACTGAGGATGAAAAGCAGTGCTGAAAGACAGATGAGTGCCCATAGCTTCTTGGAAACTTGCCCAGAATCTTGAAGTGAATAAACTGCCACGGTCTGAACTGATAACCAGTGGAATACCGTGAAGCGAAACAATTCTGGTCATGTAGAGAGTTGCAAGCTGACTAGCAGTGATCGTTTCATTGACCGCCAGAAAATGTGCAACCTTAGAAAGTCGGTCAATGACGACAAGAATAGCATCATTGCCTTTCTGCGATTTGGGGAATCCAGTGACGAAGTCCATTTCAACATGGTCCCATTTCCATTCAGGAATAGATATAGGTTGTAGAGTTCCAGCAGGCCTTTGATGTTCTGCTTTGATACGACGGCAAACGTCACATTCAGCAACATAACGAGCAATGTCTTGCTTCATATTAGACCACCAGAATCTCTGGCGGATGTCTTGGTACATCTTTGTACTACCAGGATGAATACATAGAGGCGTATCATGAGCTTCTTTCATAACCTCCTGGGTCATATTCAGGTTTTCCTCCTTACACGGCACCACTAGGCGGCCTTTGAAGTACAAGGCGCCATCATCAGCAATAGTGAAGGATGAGTGACTTCCTTCTTTGATGTCTTGCTTAATCTTGTAGACTTCAGAGTCAAATCCCTGCATTGTCTTTATGGTGCCCACGAGATCGGGTTCAACAGCCAGGGTATAGAGGGAACCCTGGGGAACAACACGGAGATTCATCTTGCGGAACTCCGGAGGAGGGGGAGCGAGTGCACCCGGAGGCACAATATGGAGGTTCAGTTTTCTGAATTCTTCAACAAGTGAGGGCTGAACTTTGTGAACCTGGAGGTGGTTGCAGTAAGACTTGCGGCTCAAGGCATCAGCCATTACATTAGCCTTGCCTGGTGTATAGGAAATACCCAAATCAAAGTCTGCAACAGTCTCCATCCATCTCTGCTGACGGAGGTTCAGGTCTGGCTGAGTAAACAGATACTTCAGACTTTGGTGGTCAGTGAAGATCTCGCAACGATTACCGAGTAGGTAATGTCGCCACTGTTTTAGTGCATGAATGACAGCAGCAAGTTCGAGGTCGTGAACTGGGTAGTTCTCTTCGTGAGGGCGCAATTGCCGAGAGGCATAAGCAACCACTTTGCGCTCTTGCATTAGGACACAGCCTAATCCTTGACGGGAAGCGTCGCAGTAAATGACGAAGTCCTTCTTTGTATCAGGTGGAGCTAGTACTGGGGCAGAAGTCAACTTGTCTTTGAGTGCCTGGAAGCTTTCCTGACATTTGTCTGTCCACTGGAACTTGACGCCCTTATGCAATAGGTTAGTCAGAGGCCTGGCAATCTTGGAGAAGTTCTCGACGAATCGACGGCAGTAGCTGGCGAGACCGAGAAAACTTCTGACTTGCTTAACGTTCTTCGGAGGAGTCCGATCGAGAATAGCCTGAACTCGTTCAGGGTTGACGGCAATACCATCCTTAGAGATGACATGCCCGAGATAGGTTACTTCGGGAAGCCAGAATTCACATTTGGAGAACTTGGCATAAAGTTGATGCTCTCGTAGCTTTTCCAGCACGAGGCGAAGATGTTCAGCATGTTCCTCTTCGTTCTTGGAAAATACCAGAATATCATCCAGATAAACCACGACGAACTTGTCGAGGTAATCCATGAATATATAGTTCATCAGGCGAGAGAAGGTGGCTGGAGCATTAGTTAAGCCGAAAGACATGACGGTGTACTCGTATGAACCATAACGAGTCACAAAGGCGGTCTTGGGGATATCTTCCTCACGAACACGGATCTGGTGGTAACCCAACCTCAAGTCGAGTTTAGAGAACACTGATGAACCAGCCAATTGATCATACAGATCATTGATCCGAGGAAGAGGATACTTATTCTGAATGGTAGCTTGATTTATAGGACGGTAGTCTTGGACCAATCGGTTCGTCCCATCTTTCTTCTTGACAAAGAGAGAAGGTGCTCCCCAAGGAGAGAAACTTGGGCGAATGAAACCACTTCGAAGAGATTTATCGATTTCCTCCTTAAGCTCAAGGAGTTCATGCGGCGGCATCTTGTAGGGTCGCTTGGCTATAGGAGTGGTGCCTGGTTTCAAGTCGATGACGAATTCGACAGCTCTAGCAGGGGGAATCCCTGGGAGTTCTTCAGGAAAGACGTCTAGGAATTCACGCACGACGGGAATGTTTTCAATGCCCTCAAGTGGTGCAGCGTTCAATGCGTTTAAGGCATAAAGTCTGGCCTCGGCATTCCGAACCAGATGAGCATCGTAGCTAATTATTTCATCAGAAGGGTGTAGCAGATGGACGGTCTTAGTGGCGCAAACGATAGAAGCAGTATGCGCCTTTAACCAATCCATTCCCAGAATGAGGTCAATGTTAGACGACTTCAGTATAATGGGCGAGGCACGAAACTCCAACCCTTCGATTTCCACGGGGACGTCAATGCCAACCATGGAGGTCTGACATTGTCCCGCGGGGGTTTTTACCACTACCGAAGTGTTCATCTGCTCAAATTTAACATCGTGCTTGTATGCAAAATCTTCTGACATGAATGAATGCGATGCACCTGTATCAAATAAAACGGATGCTGGTACTGAATTTACGAGGAGTGTACCCATCACCGTAGCAGGCTGGTCTTGAGCTTCATTCAGATCAATGTGGTTGGCATGAACACGGCCATAAGACTTGGCAATGTTGTTGCGGGCCTGGTTGTTCCCACGGCCAGTTGCTGGAAGGGCCAGTTGATTCTGTTTCTGGTTGCATTCCCTAGCACGGTGCCCTGGTTGTCCGCACCTGAAGCACAACCCATTCTCGGGGGTAGGAACAGGAGCTTGGGGTGGTGGAGCTGGAAGCCTCGGCTGCCTAGTTGGAGCAGCCGGCAGACGAGGTGCAGCATAAGACTGCCTTGGGGCAGGTGCAGTTGGACGGTACATGCTGTTCGGGATCCATATCTTACGCTTCTGCGAGGGCGGGCCCGAATATGAGCCCGTGTCACGGTTGCGCCTTTGAGAGCTCTGGTGTTCTTGCAGACCAGTCTCTACATTGATGGCCTTGTTCACCAAGGTGGCGAAATCGGCAAAGTCATGCACTAGAAGTGTGAGCTTGATGTCAGCTTGAAGGCCTTCACGGAACTTCTCCTGTCTGCGAGCATCAGTTGCAATGTCTTCTTCAGCATAGCGGGATAACTCCAGAAACTCCCGCTGATAAGCTTCAACAGTCTTGTTGCCTTGGGTGAGGTTGCGAAACTCACGCTTCTTCCTGTCCATGATTCCCTGAGGAATGAAGCGGGCACGGAAGGCAGCCTGAAAGTCTGGCCAGGAGATGATTGTCCCAACTGGCAGAGTACGCCTGTGGCTGTCCCACCATTGAGCTGCGGGTCCCTTCAGGAAGAAGGAAGCAAAAGTGACATAGCTGGCAGGGGCTACGTCAGCAGACTCCATCTCATAGGTGATGTCACGGAGCCAGTCATCAGCATCCAGCGGCTGGGTTGAGCTGCGGTACACACTTGGGTTGAGGCGTATGAAATCCTGCAGAGTTGTTGTGTTTGGATGCTGGTTCATATTGGGGCGAGGAAACTGAGCCATCATGTTTTCCATGAACTGGCGATTCATCTCAAGCTGTTGGATCATACCAGCCATGTACTCAGGCGGTGGTGGGAAGTTGCCACCACGACCACGACCAGCTGGTCTAACCATCCTGCTAATATATAACAGGGGTAGTTCAGTATTGAGAATTTGCATAGACAAGAGTCATTCATGATGAAACATGCAAAATGAAAGGAGCACGACAGATACCACATAGATAGTCGGCATAACTTACAAAAGGGGTCGGACATAGAGTTCAGTACACAGAGTTTAGTACATAGATTAAGTCATCATAGGCGGCACGCAGGCTCGCGAGTGCATCTAAGACTAATGAACAAGACTACATCAGTCCCAGGAGGTACTGTGAAGGTAGCTGTATCCTGACAGCTGGTAGTGAGGCAACGGGTAGTCCTCCACGTCAGTGGCCTGGGGGCCGCGGATACTCTGGTGTAGAACCCGACGCTCAGGTGGCAGAAGAGGACCAAGTGCGGGAGAGTAGCCTCCCACCTCTGGCCATCCGACACCGTGGGGCATCACGGTCCTGGCTGGGTAGATCGCAGAACGCGGCAGCTGTCCAGACCGGACAAAGGGGTGCAACCGCGTCAGAGCCCTGTAAAGGTGCTGACGAGTGGTGTACAACTCGTGGCGAAGAGCTCTGTTAGCTCGGTCCAGCCCATCAGCATGCAGAACCAGGCGCTGATGGTGGAACGGCTCTCGGGTGACGGTGGAGTAGGCGGCAGTGTAGTATCCCTCCGCACCAACGTCAGATGCGATAGGAATGTGCCTGAAAGGGGAAGTGTCCAATGCCTGATACTCTCCACGAAGACGTGTCAGAGCAGCATGAGCCGCATCGTGGACTGCCATCTCGATGGTCACTCCAACACCATGAGCGGTGTGCAGC
>NW_025228420.1:8345-12675 GCF_018294505.1 Triticum aestivum | reverse complement strand
CCTTTTCTTACTTTCTGTTTTAGATTAATTAAAATGCCAAAACATTTTACAAAATTTTGTGCACCCCACCATAATTAGGTTTGCTATTTTAGACAACCCCCGAACATTTTAGTTTTAGTTTTTGAAACCTTTTATCTTTGGTTTTGTTTTGAATTTATTTGTAGACCGGGTTCGAATCAACGTGAGGTTAGCCACAGTAACCGAGGTGATCACTGTTGCTTAATCATCCGGGTGTTACAACCGAGTCCATGGGCATGAACGCAAGGTTCAAGGTCGACTCCCACTTCTCCAATGCATAACATTTCATTCACTTCTCACGTTCGATGAAGTTGCAGTGTTGAAATTTTATCTGGTGAGGCACCAGAAGAGTATGACTCGTGAAAACTTTCGGGTTCACACGATTTAGAGAAGGCATATGTTCAACCCATAGGGGCTTCTTAGAAACATATACCACAAGTTTCAAGAGTAAATAACACAAGCCCGAAAGCAGAGCATGGTTGGCCAAGCAGAGGATACGACTTAACAAAGGCATTATGTATCAGGGGAAGAGCTCACAACGTGCTTAATATGAAGGACATAAAATCCAACAAAGGAACCGATGGTCCACACAGGATCCGATATGAGTATCGATACTCAACCAGAAGAGGAAGGAATGCAGATGTAACAGGTTATGGAAGCATCTGAATAATTCACAGCTTAAATGCAAAGGAATTATGATTTCCAAAACGAAGGATCAGAAGCAATGCTCTGATTAGGGGTGGATAAGTTGAATAGCCTTAGGGTACAATCAACAACAATTGGATTGGTCGAGAACCAATTCCCGTTAAAAGAATGGCATCTCAGCCAGAAAGGTAATTTATAAGGATCAATGATGATTGCGGGTATTCGCAAACATATTGAGTCAACAGACTCAAAATGATAATGACAAGGAATGTCAATATGACTACGAGACTTATGGGATTAACCATAATGCAAGCAAGCAAGAATTTCAAGAGCCAAAGGCTCCAGAGGATTTTCGAAAGATCGAATTGTATTTTGAAGAATTTTGTGACACATATGAACAACTGGGGTTGAGCGGATACTCGACAAGTGCGAGGATTTATTTGAAGGGGTATTCAAGTGGCAAGGAACTACTAGGCAGTAGGCACAAAGTATTCTCGGAACAATAGAGAAAACTTCGGGGTATCTTGTAATAACAAGATCAATGGGGGATGATCGTATGAATGGCAAGTGTAAGTAGTTATCCATACGGATTTATCGGTGGTCAGGAATAGCAAAAGTGGTGGGCACAAAGTCTCAAAAGAGTTTCGGCGAGTAACTTCAAAATCTTCTGGTGCAGTCGGCGATCACCTGGACTGAAGGGGCTCTCCGGGAGAAAGTATTTTCGAGAACCTAAAGTCAGATTTTAGTAGAAATCGTTTAACCCGAGTAGAAGAGAGTTCAGAGTCCCAGAGTAAAGGTCGAGGAGTAAAAGATCCTACTACCACCCAATGGCGACGTGGGCCCATGGGCCGCACAGCCATGTTAGTAAAAGTTTTGTAAAGTCTAGACTCGACTTCGGCCAAGGAGTTGGAAGGGGGATTCCTACAGGCAGTTGGCTCTGATACCAACTTGTGACGCCCCCGATTTAATCGTACACTAATCATGCACGCAAATGTGTACGATCAAGATCAGGGACTCACAGAAAGATATCACAACACAACTCTACAAATAAAATAAGTCATACAAGCATCATAATACAAGCCAGGGGCCTCGAGGGCTCGAATACAAGTGCTCGATCATAGACGAGTCAGCGGAAGCAACAATATCTGAGTACAGACATAAGTTAAACAAGTTGCCATAAGATGGCTAGCACAAACTGGGATACAGATCGAAAGAGGCGCAGGCCTCCTGCCTGGGATCCTCCTAACTACTCCAGGTCGTCGTTAGCAGGCTGCACGTTGTAGGGGCACCTCCGGTGTAGTAGGGGTCGTCGTCGACGGTGGCGTCTGGCTCCTGAACTCCAGCATCTGGTTGCGACAACCAGAAAGAAAGGAAAGGGGAAAAAGGGGGGAGAAAGCAACCGTGAGTACTCATCCAAAGTACTCGCAAGCAAGGAACTACACTACATATGCATGGGTATATGTGTAAGGAGGCCATATCAGTGGACTGAACTGCAGAATGCCAGAATAAGAGGGGGATAACTAGTCCTATCAAAGACTACGCTTCTGGCAGCCTCCGTCTCGCAGCACGTAGAAGAGAGTAGATTGAACTCCTCCAAGTAGTATCTCCAAGTAGCATCTCCAGTAGCATCGCATAGCATAAACCTACCCGGCGATCCTCCTCTCGTCGCCCTGTAGAAAAGCGATCACCGGGTTGTCTGTGGAACTTGGAAGGGTGTGTTTTATTAAGTATCCGGTTCTAGTTGTCATAAGGTCAAGGTACAACTCCAAGTCGTCCTGTTACCGAAGATCACGGCTATTCGAATAGATTAACTTCCCTGCAGGGGTGCACCACATAGCCCAACACGCTCGATCCCATTTGGCCGGACACACTTTCCTGGGTCATGCCCGGCCTCGGAAGATCAACACGTCGCAGCCCCACCTAGGCTCAACAGAGAGGCCAGCACGCCGGTCTAAACCTAAGCGCGCAGGGGTCTGGGCCCATCGCCCTGAGCACACCTGCACGTTGCGTACACGGCCGGTGAGCAGACCTAGCAACCTCCATTACAAAGGAAGTTGCGTTAACGCAGTCCAACCTGGCGCGCACCGCTCCGTCGCTGACGTCTGAAGTGCTTCGGCTGATACCACGACGTCGGGATACCCATAACTACTCCCACGTAGATGGTTAGTGCCTATAGGCTCGTAGCCAGACTCAGATCAAATACCAAGATCTCGTTAAGCGTGTTAAGTGTCTGCGAACGCCGAACAGGGCCAGGCCCACCTCTCTCCTAGGCGGTCTCAACCTGCCCTGTCGCTCCGCCACAAATATCCACACAGAGGGCCGTCGGGACAAAGGTCCTTTCAGCCCCCAATCCGTGAATCACTCGCGGGTACTCTTCAAGCTGACCCGACTTTAGTCACCATCTGTATAGTATGTATGTATAGCAAGGCAGACTGACAAGAATGTAGGGCCAATGATGATAAACTAGCATCCTATACTAAGCATTTAGGATTGCAGGTAAGGTATCAACAGGTGTAGCATCAATGTCAGGCTATGCATCAGAATAGGTACAACAGAAAGCAGTAACATGCTACACTACTCTAATGCAAGCAGTATAGAGAAGAATAGGCGATATCTGGTGATCAAGGGGGGGGGCTTGCCTGGTTGCTCTGGCAAGAGAGAGGGGTCGTCAACTCCGTAGTCGAACTGGGCAGCAGCAGCGTCGGTCTCGTAGTCTACCGGAGAGAAGAGGGGGAAGAAACAATGAATACAATGCAAACAAATGCATAACGATGCACGACATGACAGGTAACGATGCTAGGTGTGCCCTAACGTGGTATAAGGTGGTACTGGTCAAGGGGGAATCATCCGGGAAAGTATTCCCGGTGTTTCGTGTTTTCGGGCAGAGGAGCCGGAGGGGGAAAGTTGCGGGTTCGATAGGTTAGGGGGGTGTGGTGGACGAACGGACTGCGTATCCGGAATCGTCTCGTCGTTTTGAGCAACTTTCATGTTGAAAATATTTTAATCCGAGTTACGGATTAAAAGATATCATTTTTTTAAAGATTTTATTAATTTCTGAAATTTAATTAATTATTTAATTTACTTCGAAAAATGGATTAATGACATCAGCATGATGTCATGCTGATGTCAGCAGTCAACAGAGTTGACTGGTCAACCTGACCAGTGGGTCCCACTGGTCAGTGACACATTTTAATTAACAGGTTAATTAAACTAATCATAATTAATTAAGGGGGTGGGCCCCACTGTCATACTAATTAATTAGCTAATTAACAGTAGTTAATTAAGTTAATTAATCATTAGGTTAATTAGTTTTAATTGGTCAGTTTAATCAGAATTAATTAAGTTAATTAATTAGTTAATTAATTAATTTCATTTTTTTATTTATTATTACTATTTTTTTTTATCAAAACGTTCTCTGGGCGGGGCCCACTGGTCATTGGCCCCGGGGGCCTTAGCGGATCGGGCGCAGGGGCTCAGCCCGAACGGGTGCTAGCCCGCGGGGGCGCCCCCAATCGGGCAACAAGGGGCGGCTGGAGGGCGCGGGCGCCAGCACGCCGGCGTTGAGCTCCGGCGGCTGCGACCGGGCAGAGCACGGGGAGGGCCGCGACTAACTGGTGCGGGGGCTCGCAGCCGACACCATGAGAGGCGAGGGTGAGCGCGCCTGGGG
>NW_025228420.1:7329-7902 GCF_018294505.1 Triticum aestivum | reverse complement strand
GTGAGGGGGGTGCGCGACGACGGGTTCGTGGAGAGGGGCAGAGGGGAGTGGAGAGGGGCGAGGCCTCACAGGGGGGTTCGTGGGGGCCGGGGCAGTGGGCGCGGGGTCGGCCGGTGAGGAGGAGACCGTGGACGGGGCGGCGTAGACGGGGAGGCGGCACTGACGACGGCGGGTAGCTCCGGCGTCGATGCAGGGCGTCGGGGGCATCGATTACCCCCGACCGGATCCACGTAGGAGGGAGGTTGAGGAGGCAGGCCGGTGGGGAAGGGCGCCAGCGAGGACGCGTCGGGGGCGGGCGCAGGGTCCTCGGGCGCGGCGTCCCGCGAAGCCAGGGCGGCGACGATGCTCGAGGGGAGGGGGGTGACGAGGCGCCCGACGAGGTGGAGGTAGACGAGGGGGGCGGCTCCGGCGACCATGGTCGACGACGGCGTCATGGCGTCGGCGGGTTCGTGCCCCGATCCAGAATGAGCGGAGAGGAGGAGGGGATCGGGGCGAGGGGATCGGGGGGTGGCTCCGGCGACTGGACCTCCAGGCGGCGGCGATTGGTGTCGAAGGGGGCTCGGGAATGCTCCC
>NW_025228420.1:0-5224 GCF_018294505.1 Triticum aestivum | reverse complement strand
TTAATCTAATTAACCTGTTAGCTTAATTAAACAATAATTAGTTTAACTAAATCCTAATTAATTTAAATAGAGAATGACAGGTGGGTCCCACTGGACCCACATGTCAGGGTTGACTCAGTCAACCCCTGTTGACTGCTGACGTCAGCATGACATCATGCTGACGTCATAAATACATTTTTTTCGAATTAATTAAATAAATAATTAAATTCCAAAATTGTTAAAATCTTTTAAAAATCATATCTTTTAATCCGTAATTCGGATTAAAATATTTTCAACATGAAAGTTGCTCAGAACGACGAGACGAACCCGGATACGCAGCCCGTTCGTCCACCACACACCTCTAACATACCAAACACGCAACTTCCCCCTCCGGTTCATCTGTCCGAAAACGCGAAACACCGGGAATACTTTCCCGGATGTTTCCCCCCTTCGTCGGTATCACCTTATACCACGTTAGGGCACGCCTAGCATCGCTTCTTGACATGTCATGCCTCGATATGCATCTGTTTACTTGGTATTCATTGTTTCTTCCCCCTCTTCTCTCCGGTAGACTACGAGACCGACGCTGCTGCTGCCCAGTTCGACTACGGAGTTGACGACCCCTCTCTCTTGCCAGAGCAACCAGGCAAGCCCCCCCTTGATCACCAGATATCGCCTATTCTACTCTATACTGCTTGCATTAGAGTAGTGTAGCATGTTACTGCTTTCTGTTATACCTATTCTGATGCATAGCCTGACATTGATGCTACACCTGTTGATACCTTACCTGCAATCCTAAATGCTTAGTATAGGATGCTAGTTTATCATCATTGGCCCTACATTCTTGTCAGTCTGCCTTGCTATACTATCGGGCCGTGATCACCTGGGAGGTGATCATGGGTATATACTATACATACTACATACTACACAGATGGTGACTAAAGTCGGGTCAGCTCGAAGAGTACCGGCGAGTGATTCACGGATTGGGGGCTGAAAGGACCTTTGTCCCGACGGCCCTCTGTGTGGATCTTTGTGGCGGAGCGGCAGGGCAGGTTGAGACCGCCTAGGAGAGAGGTGGGCCTGGCCCTTGTCGGCGTCCGCGGTTGCTTCATAATAACACGCTTAACGAGATCTTGGTATTTGATCTGAGTCTGGCTACGAGCCTATACGCACTAACCATCTACGTGGGAGTAGTTATGGGTATCCCGACGTCGTGGTATCAGCCGAAGCACTTCAGACGTCAGCGACGGAGCGGCGCGCGCCGGATTGGAACGTAGGCCTGCTCTTGTATTAAGGGGGCTAGTTCTGCTTCCGGCCGCCCTCGCAACGTGCAGGTGTGCTATGGGCGATGGGCCCAGACCCCTGTGCGCTTAGGTTTAGACCGGCGTGCTGGCCTCTCTGTTTTGCCTAGGTGGGGCTGCGACGTGTTGATCTTCCGAGGCCGGGCATGACCCAGGAAAGTGTGTCCGGCCAAATGGGATCAAGCGTGTTGGGTTATGTGGTGCACCCCTGCAGGGAAGTTTAATCTATTCGAATAGCCGTGATCTTCGGTAACAGGACGACTTGGAGTTGTACCTTGACCTTATGACAACTAGAGCCGGATACTTAATAAAACACACCCTTCCAAGTGCCAGATACAACCGGTGGTCGCTCTACCTCAGGGATATGAGGAGGGGATCGCCGGGTAGGATTATGCTATGAGATGCTACTTGGAGATGCTACTTGGAGGACTTCAATCTACTCTCTTCTACATGCTGCAAGACGGAGGTTGCCAGAAGCGTAGCCTTCGACAGGATTAGCTATCCCCCTCTTATTCTGGCATTCTGCAGTTCAGTCCACTGATATGGCCTCTTTACACATATACCCATGCATATGTAGTGTAGCTCCTTGCTTGCGAGTACTTTGGATGAGTACTCACGGTTGCTTTCTCCCCCCTTTTTCCCCTTTCCTTCCTTCCCGGTTGTCGCAACCAGATGCTGGAGCCCTGGAGCCAGACGCCACCGTCGACGACGACTACTACACTGGAGGTGCCTACTACTACGTGCAGTCCGTTGTTGACGACCATGAGTAGTTTAGGAGGATCCCAGGCAGGAGGCCTGCGCCTCTTTCGATCTGTATCCCAGTTTGTGCTAGCCTTCTTAAGGCAAACTTGTTTAACTTATGTCTGTACTCAGATATTGTTGCTTCCGTTGACTCGTCTATGATCGAGCACTTGTATTCGAGCCCTCGAGGCCCCTGGCTTGTATTATGATGCTTGTATGACTTATTTTATTTGTAGAGTTGTGTTGTGATATCTTCCCGTGAGTCCCTGATCTTGATCGTACACATTTGCGTGCATGATTAGTGTACGATTGAATCGGGGGCGTCACAAGTTGGTATCAGAGCCGACTGCCTGTAGGAATCCCCCTTTCCAACTCCTTGGCCGAAGTTGAGTCTAGTCATTGCAAAACTTTTACTAACTTGGCTGTGTGCCTTACGGGCCCACGTCGCCATTGGGTGGTAGTAGGATCTTTTATTCCTCGACCTATGCTCTGGGACTCTGACATCTCTTCTATTCGGGTTAAACGATTTTTACTAAAATCTGACTTTAGGTTCTCGAAAATACTTTCTCCCGGAGAGCCCCTTCAGTCCAGGTGATCGCCGGCTACACCAGAAGATTTCGAAGTTACTCGCCGAAACTCTTTTGAGACTTTGTGCCCGTTGCCTTTGCAATTCCCTACCATCGAATTATCCCTATGGATAAATACATACACTTGACGTTCTTACTTTTATTCTCAGTTGATCTTGTTATTACAAGATACCCCGAAATTCTCTCTATTGATCCGAGAATATCTTGTGCCTACTGTCTTGCAATTCCTTGTCACCTGAATACCCCTATGGATAATTCTCGCACTTGTCGAGTAACCGCTTATCCCCAGTTGTTCATGTGTTTCACGAAAGTCTTCAAAATAATATTCGATCTTCCGAAAATCCTCTGGAGCCTTTGGCTCTTGAAATTCTTGCTTGCTTGCATTATGGTTAATCCCATAAGTCTCGTAGTCTTAATGACATTCCTTGTCATTATCATTTTGAGTCTGTTGACTCAATATGTTTGCGAATACACGCAATCATCATTGATCCTTATAAATTACTTTTCCGGCTGAGCTTCCATTCTTTTAACTGGAATTGGTTCTCGACCAATCCAATTGTCGTTGATTATACCCTAAGGCTATTCAACTTATCCATCCCTAATCAGAGCATTGCTTCTGATCCCTTGATTTGGAAATCATAATTCCTTTGCATTTGACAATTGAGTTAGTCAGTTGTTTCTATAATCTGATCTCCTTGCATTCTTCTCCCTCTAGTTGAGTACCGATACTCATATCAGATCCTTTGTGGACCATCAAGTCCTTTGTTGGATTGTTATCCGACAGTGTCCTTCACATTTGATCACTTTATGAGTTCTTCCCCTGATACATAATGCCTTTGTTAAGTTGTATCCTCCGCTTGGCCAACCTTACTCTGCTTTCGGGCTTGTGTTATTTACTCTTGAAACTTGTGGTATATGCCTCTAAGAAGCCCTATGGGTTGAACATATGCCTTCTCTAAACCGTGTGAACCCGAAAGTTTTCACGAGTCATACACTTCTGGTACTTCACCAGATAAAATTTCAACACTGCATCTTCATCGGACGTGAGAAGTGAATGAAAGGTTATGCATTGGAGAAGTGGGAGTCGACCTTGAACTTGTGTTCATGCCCATGGACACGATGTAGATCTTATCATTAAAGCTTCTTTTAAATAAATTATTCCTTTGGTATAAGTTCATCTTATATCTAGGATCTGGCCTTTTGCAACCGTGGTTCCGACCATGATTGTTCTTCTTAGATCTCATTTCTCGGACAAGTTAAAACAATTGTCTTCTATGGAACAATACACCAGTCCAACCTTTACTTTGATCTTGTGTCGAGTATTACCCCCCTGGTATCTCGAGATTATCATGGGACTGCATAACTTCCTATGAGTTCTTCATCAAGTACTACATACTCATTGATTACAAATTTTTCATTGGGCTCTGAGTTATTAAACACTCAAAGACACCGATAACTAAACCGAGTCCGCATTACGGTTTAACAACTCTTACTAATATTCTTTATGTACGAGTTTGTACCCGATCATGTCATTCCTAGCCTGATCGGTTATATCATTACCATGCTAAATTTTAACTGTGCTACCTGGTCCTTAATCCCGGAGCACAACTTTTGACAATGAGCTAAGGTTACGTCGATCTTCCTCGTCATATCAGTTCGCCTTGAACAACAATCTTGATTTCAGGTTTGTGTTGTACCTATGGTTCCAATAACCTCTTGCTTCATCATTCTTTTGACTGATGTGATCGCGGATCGATTACATCTTCGTGGAACCTCTCGACAAATGTGTCATGATCACCATCTACATTCTGATGCTCTTCCAGGATATCAAGTGAATTAATGATGAGACATACCATCCTTGCCCTCGATGAATTGTATTATCATCGACCACTTTATTGCCTTCCCACCAACACAAGCTTGTTCATGTTTGGTGTTATACCTTGAGTTCCTTGCTATCCAGCAATTGTTCTTCTTTACCTTGGAGTATTACCATCCTTTATGTCAAGAATGTTCTGAGATTTGTTCCACCCCTTGAGAATTCTTGACATAGAAATACTTCTTACCATCACCATTCTTTCTTGGTCCCCGTGTTAATTCCAACAAGTGAACGATGTTGTTTGGATTCTTTCCTTCTAGCAACCCTATCTCTTTGAAGTTAATGGTCGAAAGTTCATTCTTAGGCTATTGATTATTGCATCACCATTCTGACATTGGTTGTGCAACCCAACCCATATTTCGGGCGCACCTTTCAACCAATGTTTAATTGTGTATGTTTTCCTCGAGCATACTTCCTTATATCTTTTGATCTGACAAATGTTATCTCCTTGTTCACTTAATTGTGGACATCCATCTTTTGGGAATCTCGGTGAATTGCCGTTGAGTTCACCAGACACCTCCTTGTCCTCTCCTTGGGTTAATGATGAACTCTTGATAACGGAAATCACTTCATAGTTCGTTTCCCGAGAATCATACAATGTCATTTCGTTGATATGTGTCGCAGCTTTTCTTCTCGGACATCCTGAGTCTGAGGTATCATGACACCAATCGGATCTGAATCTTGGTCGGATATGATGGTTGGGACAACTTTCCAAGAGTTATGATGTTGATCCTTTGATG
>NW_025228419.1:60323-60859 GCF_018294505.1 Triticum aestivum | reverse complement strand
TGAAATGATGATACCATGCCAAGTTTCAACCTTTTCAGAGTTCATTTGAAATGCTTTTCAATTTTATGGTCTTATAGCTCAAAATAATTAGTAAATACATGAAAAATAACAAATGAAGTCAGAAAGGATTGAAAAATGATGATGTGGCTTTGAGTGGTGCATTTTGAACACACAAAAAGTCAGGAGTTCAAATAAGTTTTAAAAAATGAAATCCCTTTGTAACAGACGAATTTCCGTATGTAATCCTGATACTTTGAAAGAGATTGTCCGTTTTGTACACGAAGTGCATCCAGTTTTTGTCGTAACCCTCTCAACTTTATTGCACATGCTATGTGGTTGAAATGATGATACCATGCCAACTTTCAACCTTTTTAGAGTTCATTTGAAATGCTTTTCAATTTTAGGGTCTTATAGCTCAAAATAATTAGTAAATGCATGAAAAATAACAAATGAAGTCAGAAAGGATTGAAAATTGATGATGTGGCTTTGAATGGTGCATTTTGAACACACAAAAAGTCAAGAGTTCAAATAAGTTT
>NW_025228419.1:59596-60300 GCF_018294505.1 Triticum aestivum | reverse complement strand
ATGCTATGTGGATGAAATGATGATACCATGCCGACTTTCAACCTGTTCGGAGTTCATTTGAAATGCTTTTCAATTTTATGGTCTTATAGCTCAAAATAATTAGTAAATGCATGAAAAATAACAAATGTAGTCAGAAAGGATTGAAATATGATGATGTGGCTTTGAATGGTGCATTTTGAACACACAAAAAGTCAGGAGTTCAAATAAGTTTAAAAAAATGAAATCCCTTTGTAACAGACGAGTTTCCGTATGAAATCCTGATAATTTGAAAGAGATTCTCCGTTTTGTACACGAAGTGCATCCAGTTTTTGCCGTAACCCTCTCAACTTTCTTGCACATGCTATGTGGATGAAATGATGATACCATGCCAACTTTCAACCTTTTCAGAGTTCATTTGAAATGCTTCTCAATTTTATGGTCTTATACCTCAAAATAATTAGTAAATCCATGAAAAATAACAAATGAAGTCAGGAAGGATTGAAAAATGATGATGTGGCTTTGAATGGTGCATTTTGAACACACAAAAAGTCTGGAGTTCAAATAAGATTTAAAAAATGAAATCCCTTTGTAACAGACGAGTTTCCGTATGAAATCCTGATACTTTGAAAGAGATTGTCCGTTTTGTACACGAAGTGCATCCAGTTTTTGCCGTAACCCTCTCAACTATCTTGCACAGCTATGTGGATGAAATGATGATACCATGC
>NW_025228419.1:53293-55428 GCF_018294505.1 Triticum aestivum | reverse complement strand
AAATCCTGATACTTTGAAAGAGATTGGCCGTTTTGTACATGAAGTGCATCCGTTTTTGCCGTAACCCTCTCAACTTTCTTGCACATGCTATGTGGTTGAAATGATGATACCATGCCAAGTTTCAACCTTTTCAGAGTTCATTTGAAATGCTTTTCAATTTTATGGTCTTATAGCTCAAAATAATTAGTAAACGCAAGAAAAATAACAAATGAAGTCAGAAAGGATTGAAAAATGATGATGTGGCTTTGAATGGTGCATTTTGAACACACAAAAAGTCAGGAGTTCAAATAAGTTTTAAAAAATGAAATCCCTTTGTAACAGACGAGTTTCCGTATGAAATCCTGATACTTTGAAAGAGATTGTCCGTTTTGTACACGAAGTGCATCCAGTTTTTTCCGTAACCCTCTCAACTTTCTTGCACATGCTATGTGGATGAAATGATGATACCATGCCGACTTTCAACCTGTTCGGAGTTCATTTGAAATGCTTTTCAATTTTATGGTCTTATAGCTCAAAATAATTAGTAAATGCATGAAAAATAACAAATGTAGTCAGAAAGGATTGAAAAATGATGATGTGGCTTTGAATGTTGCATTTTGAACACACAAAAAGTCAGGAGTTCAAATAAGTTCTAAAAAATGAAATCCCTTTGTAACAGACGAGTTTCCGTATGAAATCCTGATAATTTGAAAGAGATTGTCCGTTTTGTACACGAAGTGCATCCAGTTTTTGCCGTAACCCTCTCAACTTTCTTGCACATGCTATGTGGATGAAATGATGATACCATGCCAACTTTCAACCTTTTCAGAGTTCATTTGAAATGCTTCTCAATTTTATGGTCTTATACCTCAAAATAATTAGTAAATCCATGAAAAATAACAAATGAAGTCAGGAAGGATTGAAAAATGATGATGTGGCTTTGAATGGTGCATTTTGAACACACAAAAAGTCTGGAGTTCAAATAAGATTTAAAAAATGAAATCCCTTTGTAACAGACGAGTTTCCGTATGAAATCCTGATACTTTGAAAGAGATTGTCCGTTTTGTACACGAAGTGCATCCAGTTTTTGCCGTAACCCTCTCAACTATCTTGCACAGCTATGTGGATGAAATGATGATACCATGCCAGCTCTCAACCTTTTCAGAGTTCATTTGAAATGCTTTTCAATTTTAGGGTCTTATATCTCAAAATAATAAGTAAATGCATGAAAAATAACAAATGAAGTCAGAAAGGATTGAAAAATGATGATGTTGCTTTGAATGGTGCATTTTGAACACACAAAAAGTCAGGACTTCAAATAAGATTTAAAAAATTAAATCCCTTTGTAACAGACGAGTTTCTGTATGAAATCCTGATACTTTGAAAGAGATTGTCCGTTTTGTACACGAAGTGCATCCAGTTTTTGCCGTAACCCTCTCAATTATCTTGCATATGCTATGTGGATGAAATGATGATACCATGCCAACTTTCAACCTTTTCAGAGTTCATGTGAAATGCTTTTCAATTTTATGGTCTTATAGCTCAAAATAATTAGTAAATACATGAAAAATAACAAATGAAGTCAGAAAGGATTTAAAAATGATTATGTGGCTTTGAATGTTGCATTTGGAACACACAAAAAGTCAGGAGTTCAAATAAGTTTTAAAAAATGAAATCCCTTTGTAACAGACGAGTTTCCGTATGAAATCCTGATACTTTGAAAGAGATTGTCCGTTTTGTACACGAAGTGCATCCAGTTTTTGCCGTAACCCTCTCAACTTTATTGCACATGCTATGTGGACGAAATGATGATACCATGCCAACTTTTAACCTTTTCAGAGTTCATTTGAAATGCTTCTCAATTTTATGGTCTTATAGCTCAAAATAATTAGTAAATCCATAAAAAATAACAAATGAAGTCAGGAAGTATTGAAAAATGATGATGTGGCTTTGAATGGTGCATTTTGAACACACAAAAAGTCTGGAGTTCAAATAAGATTTAAAAAATGAAATCCCTTTGTAACAGACGAGTTTCCGTATGAAATCCTGATACTTTGAAAGAGATTGTCCGTTTTGTACACGAAGTGCATCCAGTTTTTGCCGTAACCCTCTCAACTATCTTGCACAGCTATGTGGATGAAATGATGATACCATGC
>NW_025228419.1:50997-51418 GCF_018294505.1 Triticum aestivum | reverse complement strand
CTTTGTAACAGACGAGTTTCCGGATGAAATCCTGATACTTTGAAAGAGATTGTCCGTTTTGTACACGAAGTGCATCCACTTTTTGCCGTAACCCTCTCAACTTCCTTGCACATGCTATGTGGATGAAATGATGATATCATGCCAACTTTCAACCTTTTCAGAGTTCATTTGAAATGCTTTTCAATTTTAGGGTCTTATATCTCAAAATAATAAGTAAATGCATGAAAAATAACAAATGAAGTCAGAAAGGATTGAAAAATGATGATGTGGCTTTGAATGGTGCATTTTGAACACACAAAAAGTCAGGAGTTCAAATAAGGTTTAAAAAATGAAATCCCTTTGTAACAGACGAGTTTCCGGATGAAATCCTGATACTTTGAAAGAGATTGTCCGTTTCGTACACGAAGTGCATCTAGTTTTT
>NW_025228419.1:45758-47444 GCF_018294505.1 Triticum aestivum | reverse complement strand
GAGTTCAAATAAGTTTTAAAAAATGAAATCCCTTTGTAACAGACGAGTTTCCGTATGAAATCCTGATACTCTGAAAGAGATTGTCCGTTTTGTACACGAAGTGCATCCAGTTTTTGCCGTAACCCTCTCAACTTTCTTGCACATGCTATGTGGATGAAATGATGATACCATGCCAACTTTCAACCTTTTCAGAGTTCATTTGAAATGCTTTCCAATTTTATGGTCTTATAGCTCAAAATAATAAGTAAATGCATGAAAAATAACAAATGAAGTCAGAAAGGATTGAAAAATGATGATGTGGCTTTGAATGGTGCATTTTGAACACACAAAAAGTCAGGAGTTCAAATAAGTTTTAGAAAATGAAATCCCTTTGTAACAGACGAATTTCCGTCTGAAATCCTTATAGTCTGAAAGAGATTGTCCGTTTTGTACACGAAGTGCATCCAGTTTTTGCCGTAACCCTCTCAACTTTATTGCACATGCTATGTGGATGAAATGATGATACCATGCCAACTCTCAACCTTTTCAGAGTTCATTTGAAATGCTTTTCAATTTTAGGGTCTTATAGCTCAAAATAATTAGTAAATGCATGAAAAATAACAAATGAAGTCAGAAAGGAGTGAAAATTGATGATGTGGCTTTGAATGGTGCATTTTGAACACACAAAAAGTCAGGAGTTCAAATAAGTTTTAAAATATGAAATCCCTTTGTAACAGACGAGTTTCCGTATGAAATCCTGATACTCTAAAAGAGATTGTCCGTTTTGTACACGAAGTGCATCCAGTTTTTGCCGTAACCCTCTCAACTATCTTGCACATGCTTTCTGGATGAAATGATGATACCATGCCAACTTTCAACCTTTTCAGAGTTCATTTGAAATGCTTTCCAATTTTATGGTCTTATATCTCAAAATAATTAGTAAATGCATGAAAAATAACAAATGAAGTCAGAAAGGATTGAAAATGATGATGTGGCTTTGAATGGTGCATTTTGAACACACAAAAAGTCAGGAGTTCAAATAAGTTTTAAAAAATGAAATCCCTTTGTAACAGACGAGTTTCCATATGAAATCCAGATACTTTGAAAGAGATTGTCCGTTTTGTACACAAAGTGCATCCAGTTTTTTCCGTAACCCTCTCAACTATCTTGCACATGCTTTGTGGATGAAATGATTATACCATGCCAACTTTCAACCTTTTCAGAGTTCATTTGAAATGATTTTCAATTTTATGGTCTTATAGCTCAAACTAATTAGTAAATGCATGAAAAATAACAAATGAAGTCAGAAAGGATTGAAAAATGATGATGTGGCTTTGAATGTTGCATTTTGAACACACAAAAAGTCAGGTGTTCAAATAAGTTTTAAAAAATGAAATCCCTTTGTAACAGACGAGTTTCCGTATGAAATCCTGATACTTTGAAAGAGATTGTCCGTTTTGTACACAAAGTGCATCCAGTTTTTTCCGTAACCCTCTCAACTATCTTGCACATGCTTTGTGGATGAAATGATGATACCATGCCAACTTTCAACCTTTTCAGAGTTCATTTGAAATGCTTTTCAATTTTATGGTGTTATAGCTCAAACTAATTAGTAAATGCATGAAAAATAACAAATGAAGTCGGAAAGGATTGAAAAATGATGATGTGGCTTTGAATGTTGCATTTAGAACACACAAAAAGGCAGGA
>NW_025228419.1:44730-45528 GCF_018294505.1 Triticum aestivum | reverse complement strand
GGTGCATTTTGAACACACAAAAAGTCAGGAGTTCAAATAAGTTTTAAAAAATGAAATCCCTTTGGAATAGACGAATTTCCGTATGAAATCCTGATACTCTAAAAGAGATTGTCCGTTTTGTAAACGAAGTGCATCCAGTTTTTGCCGTAACCCTCTCAACTATCTTGCACATGCTTTCTGGATGAAATGATGATACCATGCCAACTTTCAACCTTTTCAGAGTTCATTTGAAATGCTTTTCAATTTTATGGTCTTATAGCTCAAACTAATTAGTAAATGCATGAAAAATAACAAATGAAGTCAGAAAGGATTGAAAAATGATGATGTGGCTTTGAATGTTGCATTTTGAACACACAAAAATTCAGGAGTTCAAATAAGTTTTCAAAAATGAAATCCCTTTGTAACAGACGAGTTTCCGTATGAAATCCTGATACTTTGAAAGAGATTGTCCGTTTTGTACACGAAGTGCATCCAGTTTTTGCCGCAACCCTCTCAACTTTATTGCACATGCTATGTGGATGAAATGATGATACCATGCAACTCTCAACCTTTTCAAAGTTCATTTGAAATGCTTTTCAATTTTAGGGTCTCATAGCTCAAAATAATTAGTAGATGCATGCAAAATAACAAATGAAGTCAGAAGGATTGAAAATTGATGATGTGGCTTTGAATGGTGCATTTTGAACACACAAAAAGTCAGGAGTTCAAATAAGTTTTAAAAAATGAAATCCCTTTCTAACAGACGACTTTCCGTATGAAATCCTGATACTCTAAAAGAGATTGTCCGTTTTGTACACG
>NW_025228419.1:43905-44679 GCF_018294505.1 Triticum aestivum | reverse complement strand
TTCCGTATGAAATCCTGATACTTTGAAAGAGATTGTCCGTTTTGTACACAAACTGCATCCAGTTTTTTCCGTAACCCTCTCAACTATCTTGCACATGCTTTGTGGATGAAATGATGATACCATGCCAACTTTCAACCTTTTCAGAGTTCATTTGAAATGCTTTTCAATTTTATGGTGTTATAGCTCAAACTAATTAGTAAATGCATGAAAAATAACAAATGAAGTCGGAAAGGATTGAAAAATGATGATGTGGCTTTGAATGTTGCATTTAGAACACACAAAAAGGCAGGATTTCAAATAAGTTTTAAAAAATGTAATCCCTTTGTAACAGACGACTTTCCGTATGAAATCCTGATACTTTGAAAGAGATTGTCCGTTTTGTACACGAAGTACATCCAGTTTTTGCCGTAACCCTCTCAACTTTATTGCACATGCTATGTGGATGAAATGATGATACCATGCCAACTCTCAACCTTTTCAGAGTTCATTTGAAATGCTTTTCAATTTTAGGGTCTTATAGCTCAAAATAATTAGTAAATGCATGAAAAATAACAAATGAAGTCAGAAAGGATTGAAAAATGATGATGTGGCTTTGAATGGTGCATTTTGAACACACAAAAAGTCAGGAGTTCAAATAAGTTTTAAAAAATGAAATCCCTTTGTAACAGACGAGTTTCCGTATGAAATCCTGATAGTCTGAAAGAGATTGTCCGTTTTGTACACGAAGTGCATCCAGTTTTTGCCGTAACCCTCTCAACTTTATTGCACATGCTA
>NW_025228419.1:41574-43895 GCF_018294505.1 Triticum aestivum | reverse complement strand
GAGTTCAAATAAGTTTTAAAAAATGAAATCCCTTTGTAACAGACGAGTTTCCGTATGAAATCCTGATACTCTGAAAGAGATTGTCCGTTTTGTACACGAAGTGCATCCAGTTTTTGCCGTAACCCTCTCAACTTTCTTGCACATGCTATGTGGATGAAATGATGATACCATGCCAACTTTCAACCTTTTCAGAGTTCATTTGAAATGCTTTCCAATTTTATGGTCTTATAGCTCAAAATAATAAGTAAATGCATGAAAAATAACAAATGAAGTCAGAAAGGATTGAAAAATGATGATGTGGCTTTGAATGGTGCATTTTGAACACACAAAAAGTCAGGAGTTCAAATAAGTTTTAGAAAATGAAATCCCTTTGTAACAGACGAATTTCCGTCTGAAATCCTTATAGTCTGAAAGAGATTGTCCGTTTTGTACACGAAGTGCATCCAGTTTTTGCCGTAACCCTCTCAACTTTATTGCACATGCTATGTGGATGAAATGATGATACCATGCCAACTCTCAACCTTTTCAGAGTTCATTTGAAATGCTTTTCAATTTTAGGGTCTTATAGCTCAAAATAATTAGTAAATGCATGAAAAATAACAAATGAAGTCAGAAAGGAGTGAAAATTGATGATGTGGCTTTGAATGGTGCATTTTGAACACACAAAAAGTCAGGAGTTCAAATAAGTTTTAAAATATGAAATCCCTTTGTAACAGACGAGTTTCCGTATGAAATCCTGATACTCTAAAAGAGATTGTCCGTTTTGTACACGAAGTGCATCCAGTTTTTGCCGTAACCCTCTCAACTATCTTGCACATGCTTTCTGGATGAAATGATGATACCATGCCAACTTTCAACCTTTTCAGAGTTCATTTGAAATGCTTTCCAATTTTATGGTCTTATATCTCAAAATAATTAGTAAATGCATGAAAAATAACAAATGAAGTCAGAAAGGATTGAAAATGATGATGTGGCTTTGAATGGTGCATTTTGAACACACAAAAAGTCAGGAGTTCAAATAAGTTTTAAAAAATGAAATCCCTTTGTAACAGACGAGTTTCCATATGAAATCCAGATACTTTGAAAGAGATTGTCCGTTTTGTACACAAAGTGCATCCAGTTTTTTCCGTAACCCTCTCAACTATCTTGCACATGCTTTGTGGATGAAATGATTATACCATGCCAACTTTCAACCTTTTCAGAGTTCATTTGAAATGATTTTCAATTTTATGGTCTTATAGCTCAAACTAATTAGTAAATGCATGAAAAATAACAAATGAAGTCAGAAAGGATTGAAAAATGATGATGTGGCTTTGAATGTTGCATTTTGAACACACAAAAAGTCAGGTGTTCAAATAAGTTTTAAAAAATGAAATCCCTTTGTAACAGACGAGTTTCCGTATGAAATCCTGATACTTTGAAAGAGATTGTCCGTTTTGTACACAAAGTGCATCCAGTTTTTTCCGTAACCCTCTCAACTATCTTGCACATGCTTTGTGGATGAAATGATGATACCATGCCAACTTTCAACCTTTTCAGAGTTCATTTGAAATGCTTTTCAATTTTATGGTGTTATAGCTCAAACTAATTAGTAAATGCATGAAAAATAACAAATGAAGTCGGAAAGGATTGAAAAATGATGATGTGGCTTTGAATGTTGCATTTAGAACACACAAAAAGGCAGGAGTTCAAATAAGTTTTGAAAAATGTAATCCCTTTGTAACAGACGACTTTCCGTATGAAATCCTGATACTCTGAAAGAGATTGTCCGTTTTGTACACGAAGTACATCCAGTTTTTGCCGTAACCCTCTCAACTTTATTGCACATGCTATGTGGATGAAATGATGATACCATGCCAACTCTCAACCTTTTCAGAGTTCATTTGAAATGCTTTCCAATTTTAGGGTCTTATAGCTCAAAATAATTAGTAAATGCATGAAAAATAACAAATGAAGTCAGAAAGGATTGAAAAATGATGATGTGGCTTTGAATGGTGCGTTTTGAACACACAAAAAGTCAGGAGTTCAAATAAGTTTTAAAAAATGAAATCCCTTTGTAACAGACGAGTTTCCGTATGAAATCCTGATACTTTGAAAGAGATTGTCCGTTTTGTACACGAAGTGCATCCAGTTTTGCCGTAACCCTCTCAAGTTTATTGCACATGCTATGTGGATGAAATGATGATACCATGCCAACTCTCAACCTTTTCAGAGTTCATTTGAAATGCTTTTCAATTTTAGGGTCTTATAGCTCAAAATAATTAGTAAATGCATGAAAAATAACAAATGAAGTCAGAAAGGAGTGAAAAATGATGATGTGG
>NW_025228419.1:36576-37276 GCF_018294505.1 Triticum aestivum | reverse complement strand
ACAGACGAGTTTCTGTATGAAATCCTGATACTCTCAAAGAGATTGTCCGTTTTGTACACGAAGTGCATCCAGTTTTTGCCGTAACCCTCTCAACTTTCTTGCACATGCTATGTGGATGAAATGATGACAGCATGCCAACTTTCAACCTTTTCAGAGTTCATTTGAAATGCTTTCCAATTTTATGGTCTTATATCTCAAAATAATTAGTAAATGCATGAAAAATAACAAATGAAGTCAGAAAGGATTGAAAAATGATGATGTGGCTTTGAATGGTCCATTTTGAACACACAAAAAGTCAGGAGTTCAAATAAGTTTTAAAAAATGAAATCCCTTTGTAACAGACGAGTTTCCGTATGAAATCCTGATACTTTGAAAGAGATTGTCCGTTTTGTACACGAAGTGCATCCAGTTTTTGCCGTAACCCTCTCAACTTTCTTGCACATGCTATGTGGATGAAATGATGATACCATGCCAACTTTCAACCTTTTCGGAGTTCATTTGAAATGCTTTTCAATTTTATGGTCTTATAGCTCAAAATAATTAGTAAATGCATGAAAAGTAACAAATGTAGTCAGAAAGTATTGAAAAATGATGATGTGGCTTTGAATGGTGCATTTTGAACACACAAAAAGTCAGGAGTTCAAATAAGTTTTAAAAAATGAAATCCCTTTGTAACAGACGAGTTTCCATATGAAATTCT
>NW_025228419.1:35987-36566 GCF_018294505.1 Triticum aestivum | reverse complement strand
TAACCCTCTCAACTTTCTTGCACATGCTCTGTGGATGAAATGATGATACCATGCCAACTTTCAACCTTTTCACAGTTCATTTGAAATGCTTTTCAATTTTAGGGTCTTATAGCTCAAAATAATTAGTAAATGCATGAAAAATGACAAATGAAGTCAGAAAGGATTGAAAAATGATGATGTTGCTTTGAATGGTGCATTTTGAACACACAAAAAGTCAGGAGTTCAATTATGTTTTAACAAATGAAATCCCTTTGTAACAGACGAGTTTCCGTATGAAATCCTCATAATTTGAAAGAGATTGTCCGTTTTGTACACAAAGTGCATCCAGTTTTTGCCGTAACCCTCTCAACTTTCTTGCACATGCTATGTGGATGAAATGATGATACCATGCCAACTTTCAACCTTTTCAGAGTTCATTTGAAATGCTTTTCAATTTTAGGGTCTTATAGCTCAAAATAATTAGTAAATGCATGAAAAATAACAAATGAAGTCAGAAAGGATTGAAAAATGATGATGTGTCTTTGAATGGTGCATTTTGAACACACAAAAAGTCAGGAGTTCAAATAAGTTTTAAAAAAT
>NW_025228419.1:35339-35977 GCF_018294505.1 Triticum aestivum | reverse complement strand
TTTAAAAAATGAAATCCCTTTGTAACAGACGAGTTTCTGTATGAAATCCTGATACTTTGAAAGAGATTGTCCGTTTTGTACACGAAGTGCATCCAGTTTTTGCCGTAACCCTCTCAACTATCTTGCACATGCTATGTGGATGAAATGATGATACCATGCCAACTTTCAACCTTTTCAGAGTTCATTTGAAATGCTTTTCAATTTTATGGTCTTATAGCTCAAAATAATTAGTAAATGCACGAAAAATAACAAATGAAGTTAGAAAGGATTGAAAAATGATGATGTGGCTTTGAATGGTGCATTTTGAACACACAAAAAGTCAGGAGTTCAAATTAGTTTTAAAATATGAAATCCCTTTGTAACAGACGAGTTTCTGTATGAAATCCTGATACTCTGAAAGAGATTGTCCGTTTTGTACACGAAGTGCATCCAGTTTTTGCCGTAACCCTCTCAACTTTCTTGCACATGCTATGTGGATGAAATGATGATACCATGCCAACTTTCAACCTTTTCAGAGTTCATTTGAAATGCTTTTCAATTTAATGGTCTTATACCTCAAAATAATTAGTAAATCCATGAAAAATAACAAATGAAGTCAGAAAGGATTGAAAACTGATGATGTGGCTTTGAATGGTGCA
>NW_025228419.1:34720-35329 GCF_018294505.1 Triticum aestivum | reverse complement strand
AATAACAAATGTAGTCAGAAAGGATTGAAAAATGATGATGTGGCTTTGAATGGTGCATTTTGAACACACAAAAAGTCAGGAGTTCAAATAAGTTTTAAAAAATGAAATCCCTTTGTAACAGACGAGTTTCCATATGAAATTCTGATAATTTGAAAGAGATTGTCCGTTTTGTACACGAAGTGCATCCAGTTTTTGCCTTAACCCTCTCAACTTTCTTGCACATGCTATGTGGATGAAATGATGATACCATGCCAACTTTCAACCTTTTCAGAGTTCATTTGAAATGCTTTTCAATTTAATGGTCTTATACCTCAAAATAATTAGTAAATCCATGAAAAATAACAAATGAAGTCAGAAAGGATTGAAAACTGATGATGTGGCTTTGAATGGTGCATTTTGAACACACAAAAAGTCTGGAGTTCAAATAAGATTTAAAAAATGAAATCCCTTTGTAACAGACGAGTTTCTGTATGAAATCCTGATACTTTGAAAGAGATTGTCCATTTTGTACACGAAGTGCATCCAGTTTTTGCCGTAACCCTCTCAACTATCTTGCACATGCTATGTGGATGAAATGATGATACCATGCCAACTTTCAACCTTTTCAGA
>NW_025228419.1:34184-34710 GCF_018294505.1 Triticum aestivum | reverse complement strand
AGACGAGTTTCTGTATGAAATCCTGATACTTTGAAAGAGATTGTCCGTTTTGTACACGAAGTGCATCCAGTTTTTGCCGTAACCCTCTCAACTATCTTGCACATGCTATGTGGATGAAATGATGATACCATGCCAACTTTCAACCTTTTCAGAGTTCATTTGAAATGCTTTTCAATTTTATGGTCTTATAGCTCAAAATAATTAGTAAATGCATGAAAAATAACAAATGAAGTTAGAAAGGATTGAAAAATGATGATGTGGCTTTGAATGGTGCATTTTGAACACACAAAAAGTCAGGAGTTCAAATAAGTTTTAAAATATGAAATCCCTTTGTAACAGACGAGTTTCTGTATGAAATCCTGATACTCTCAAAGAGATTGTCCGTTTTGTACACGAAGTGCATCCAGTTTTTGCCGTAACCCTCTCAACTTTCTTGCACATGCTATGTGGATGAAATGATGACAGCATGCCAACTTTCAACCTTTTCAGAGTTCATTTGAAATGCTTTCCAATTTTATGGTCTTAT
>NW_025228419.1:32518-34174 GCF_018294505.1 Triticum aestivum | reverse complement strand
TGAACACACAAAAAGTCAGGAGTTCAAATAAGTTTAAAAAAATGAAATCCCTTTGTGACAGACGAGTTTTCGTATGAAATCCTGATACTTTGAAAGAGATCGTCCGTTTTGTGCATGAAGTGCACCCAGTTTTTGCCTTAACCCTCTGAACTTTATTGCACATGCTATGTGGATGAAATGATGATACCATGCCAACTTTCAACCTTTTAAGAGTTCATTTGAAACGCTTTTCAATTTTATGGTCTTATAGCTCAAAATATTTAGTAAATGCATGAAAAATAACAAATGAAGTCAGAAAGGAATGAAAAATGATGATGTGGCTTTGAATGTTGAATTTTGAACACATAAAAATTCAGGAGTTCAAATAAGTTTTAAAAAATGAAATCCCTTTGTAACAGACGAGTTTCCGTATGAAATCTTGATACTTTGAAAGAGATCGTCCGTTTTGTACACGAAGGGCATCCAGTTTTTGCCGTAACCCTATCAACTATCTTGCACATGCTATACGGATGAAATGATGATACCATGCCAACTTTCAACCTTTTCAGAGTTCATTTGAAAAGCTTTTCAATTTTATGGTCTTATAGCTCAAAATATTTAGTAAATGCATGAAAAATAACAAATGAAGTCAGAAAGGATAGAAAAATGATGCTGTCTCTTTGAATGGTGCATTTTGAACACACAAAAGGTCAGGAGTTCAAATAAGTTTTAAAAAATGAACTCCCTTTTTAACACACGAGTTTCCGTATGAAATCCTGATACTTTGAAAGAGATTGTCCGTTTTGTACACGAAGTGCATCCAGTTTTTGCCGTAACCCTCTCAACTATCTAGCACATGCTATGTGGATGAAATTATGATACCATGCCAACTTTCAACCTTTTCAGAGTTCATTTGAAATGCTTTTCAATTTTATGGTCTTATAGCTCAAAATAATTAGTAAATGCATGAAAAATATCAAATGAAGTGAGAAAGGACTGAAAAATGATGATGTGGCTTTGAATGTTGAATTTTGAACACACAAAAAGTCAGGAGTTCAAATAAGTTTTAAAAAATGAAATCCCTTTGTAACAGACGAATTTCCGTATGAAATCCTGATACTTTGAAAGAGATTGTCCGTTTTGTACACGAAGTGCATCCAGTTTTTACCGTAAACCTCTCAAATTTCTTGCACATGCTATGTGGATGAAATGATGATACCATCCCAACTTTCAACCTTTTCAGAGTTCATTTGAAATGCTTTTCAATTTTATGGTCTTATAGCTCAAAGTAATTAGCAAATGCATGAAAAATAACAAATAAAGTCGGAAAGGATTGAAAAATGATGATGTGGCTTTGAATGGTGCATTTTGAACACACAAGAAGTCAGGAGTTCAAATAAGTTTTAAAAAATGAAATCCTTTTTTAACAGACGAGTTTCCGTATGAAATCCTGATACTTTGAAAGAGATTGTCCGTTTTGTACACGAAGTGCATCCAGTTTTTGCTATAACCCTCTCAACTTTCTTGCACATACTATGTGGATGAAATGATGATACCATGCCAACTTTCAACCTTTTCAGAGTTCATTTGAAATGCTTTTCAATTTTATGGTCTTATAGCTCAAAATAATTAGTAAATACATGTAAAATAACAAATGAAGTCAGAAAGGATTGAAAA
>NW_025228419.1:32001-32508 GCF_018294505.1 Triticum aestivum | reverse complement strand
TTTCAATTTTATGGTCTTATAGCTCAAACTAATTAGTAAATGCATGAAAAATAACAAATTAAGTCAGAAAGGATTGAAAAATGATGATGTGGCTTTGAATGTTGCATTTTGAACACACAAAAAGTCAGGAGTTCAAATAAGTTTTAGAAAATGAAATCCCTTTGTAACAGACGACTTTCCGTATGAAATCCTGATACTTTGAAAGAGATTGTCCGTTTTGTACATGAAGTACATCCAGTTTTTGCCGTAACCCTCTCAACTTTATTGCACATGCTATGTGGATGAAATGATGATACCATGCCAACTCTCAACCTTTTCAGAGTTCATTTGAAATGCTTTTCAATTTTTGGGTCTTATAGCTCAAAATAATTAGTAAATACATGAAAAATAACAAATGAAGTCAGAAAGGATTGAAAAATGATGATGTGGCTTTCAATGGTGCATTTTGAACACACAAAAAGTCAGGAGTTCAAATAAGTTTTAAAAAATGGAATCCCTTTGTAACAG
>NW_025228419.1:24542-24847 GCF_018294505.1 Triticum aestivum | reverse complement strand
GATGTGGCTTTGAATGGTGCATTTTGAACACACAAAAAGTCAGGAGTTCAAATAAGTTTTAAAAAATGAAATCCCTTTGTAACAGACGAGTTTCCATATGAAATCCAGATACTTTGAAAGAGATTGTCCGTTTTGTACACAAAGTGCATCCAGTTTTTTCCGTAACCCTCTCAACTATCTTGCACATGCTTTGTGGATGAAATGATTATACCATGCCAACTTTCAACCTTTTCAGAGTTCATTTGAAATGATTTTCAATTTTATGGTCTTATAGCTCAAACTAATTAGTAAATGCATGAAAAATA
>NW_025228419.1:22659-23369 GCF_018294505.1 Triticum aestivum | reverse complement strand
TTTTCCGTAACCCTCTCAACTATCTTGCACATGCTTTGTGGATGAAATGATGATACCATGCCAACTTTCAACCTTTTCAGAGTTCATTTGAAATGCTTTTCAATTTTAAGGTGTTATAGCTCAAACTAATTAGTAAATGCATGAAAAATAACAAATGAAGTCGGAAAGGATTGAAAAATGATGATGTGGCTTTGAATGTTGCATTTAGAACACACAAAAAGGCAGGAGTTCAAATAAGTTTTGAAAAATGTAATCCCTTTGTAACAGACGACTTTCCGTATGAAATCCTGATACTTTGAAAGAGATTGTCCGTTTTGTACACGAAGTACATCCAGTTTTTGCCGTAACCCTCTCAACTTTATTGCACATGCTATGTGGATGAAATGATGATACCATGCCAACTCTCAACCTTTTCAGAGTTCATTTGAAATGCTTTTCAATTTTAGGGTCTTATAGCTCAAAATAATTAGTAAATGCATGAAAAATAACAAATGAAGTCAGAAAGGATTGAAAAATGATGATGTGGCTTTGAATGGTGCATTTTGAACACACAAAAAGTCAGGAGTTCAAATAAGTTTTAAAAAATGAAATCCCTTTGTAACAGACGAGTTTCCGTATGAAATCCTGATAGTCTGAAAGAGATTGTCCGTTTTGTACACGAAGTGCATCCAGTTTTTGCCGTAACCCTCTCAACTTTATTGCACATGCTA
>NW_025228419.1:20964-21758 GCF_018294505.1 Triticum aestivum | reverse complement strand
TAACAAATGAAGTCAGAAAGGATTGAAAAATGATGATGTGGCTTTGAATGTTGCATTTTGAACACATAAAAAGTCAGGAGTTCAAATAAGTTTTAAAAAATGAAATCCCTTTGTAACATACGAGTTTCCGTATGAAATCCTGATACTCTGAAAGAGATTGTCCGTTTTGTACACGAAGTGCATCCAGTTTTTGCCGTAACCCTCTCAACTTTCTTGCACATGCTATGTGGATGAAATGATGATACCATGCCAACTTTCAACCTTTTCAGAGTTCATTTGAAATGCTTTCCAATTTTATGGTCTTATAGCTCAAAATAATTAGTAAATGCATGAAAAATAACAAATGAAGTCAGAAAGGATTGAAAAATGATGATGTGGCTTTGAATGGTTCATTTTGAACACACACAAACTCAGGACTTCAAATAAGATTTAAAAAATGAAATCCCTTTGTAACAGACGAGTTTCCGTATGAAATCCTGATACTCTGAAAGAGATTGTCCGTTTTGTACACGAAGTGCATCCATTTTTTCCCGTAACCCTCTCAACTTTATTGCACATGCTATGTGGATGAAATGATGATACCATGCCAACTTTCAACCTTTTCAGAGTTCATTTGAAATGCTTTTCAATTTTATGGTCTTATAGCTCAAAATAATTAGTAAGTGCATGAAAGATAACATATGAAGTCAGAAAGGATTGAAAAATGATGATGTGGCTTTGAATGGTGCATTTTGAACACACAAAAAGTCAGGAGTTCAAATAAGTTTTAAAAAATGAAATCCCTTTGTAACAGA
>NW_025228419.1:19700-20806 GCF_018294505.1 Triticum aestivum | reverse complement strand
GTCAGGAGTTCAAATAAGTTTTAAAAAATCAAATCCCTTTGTAACAGACGAGTTTCCGTATGAAATCCTGATACTTTGAAAGAGATAGTCCGTTTTGTACACGAAGTGCATCCATTTTTTTCCGTAACCCTCTCAACTTTCTTGAAAATGCTATGTCGATGAAATGATGATACCATGCCAACTTTCAACCTTTTCGGAGTTCATTTGAAATGCTTTTCAATTTTATGGTCTTATAGCTCAAAATAATTAGTAAATGCATGAAAATTAACAAATGAAGTCAGAAAGGATTGAAAAATGATGATGTGGCTTTGAATGGTGCATTTTGAACACACAAAAAGTTAGGAGCTAAAATAAGATTTAAAAACTGAAATCCCTTTGTAACAGACGAGTTTCTGTATGAAATCCTGATACTTTGAAAGAGATTGTCCGTTTTGTACACAAAGTGCATCCAGTTTTTGCCGTAACCCTCTCAACTATCTTGCACATGCTATCTGGATGAAATGATGATACCATGCCAACTTTCAACCTTTTCAGAGTTCATTTGAAATGCTTTTCAATTTTATGGTCTTATACCTCAAAATAATTAGTAAATGCATGAACAATAACAAATAAAGCCAGAAAGGATTGAAAAATCATGATGTGGCTTTGAATGTTGCAGTTTGAACACACAAAAAGTCAGGAGTTCAAATAAGTTTTAAAAAATGAAATCCCTTTGTAACAAACGAGTTTCCGTATGAAATCCTGATACTCTGAAAGAGATTGTCCGTTTTGTACACGAAGTGCATCCAGTTTTTGCCGTAACCCTCTCAACTTTCTTGCACATGCTATGTGGAAGAAATGATGATACCATGCCAACTTTCAACCTTTTCAGAGTTCATTTGAAATGCTTTCCAATTTTATGGCCTTATAGCTCAAAATAATTAGTAATTGCATGAAAAATAACAAATGAAGTCAGAAAGGATTGAAAAATGATGATGTGGCTTTGAATGGTGCGTTTTGAACACACACAAAGTCAGGAGTTCAAATAAGTTTAAAAAAATGAAATCCCTTTGTAACAGACGAGTTTCCGTATGAAATCCTGATACTCTGAAAGAGATTGTCCGTTT
>NW_025228419.1:17128-17889 GCF_018294505.1 Triticum aestivum | reverse complement strand
ACATGCTATGTGGATGAAATGATGATACCATGCCAACTCTCAACCTTTTCAGAGTTCATTTGAAATGCATTTCAATTTTAGGGTCTTATAGCTCAAAATAATTAGTGAATGCATGAAAAATAACAAATGAAGTCAGAAAGGATTGAAAAATGATGATGTGGCTTTGAATGGTGCATTTTGAACACACAAAAAGTCAGGAGTTCAAATCAGTTTTAAAAAATGAAATCCCATTGTAACAGACGAGTTTCCGTATGAAATCCTGATACTCTGAAAGAGATTGTCCGTTTTGTACACGAAGTGCATCCAGTTTTTGCCGTAACCCTCTCAAATTTCTTGCACATGCTATGTGGATGAAATGATGACACCATGCCAACTTTCAACCTTTTCAGAGTTCATTTGAAATGCTTTCCAATTTTATGGTCTTATAGCTCAAAATAATTAGTAAATGCATGAAAAATAACAAATGAAGTCAGACAGGATTGAAAAATGATGATGTGGCTTTGAATGGTTCATTTTGAACACACACAAAGTCAGGAGTTCAAATAAGATTTAAAAAATGAAATCCCTTTGTAACAGACGAGTTTCCGTATGAAATCCTGATACTCTGAAAGAGATTGTCCGTTTTGTACACGAAGTGCATCCAGTTTTTGCCGTAACCCTCTCAACTTTATTGCACATGCTATGTGGATGAAATGATGATACCATGCCAACTTTCAACCTTTTCAGAGTTCATTTGAAATGCTTTTCAATTTTACGGTCTT
>NW_025228419.1:12295-13551 GCF_018294505.1 Triticum aestivum | reverse complement strand
TTTGAAATGCTTTCCAATTTTATGGTCTTATAGCTCAAAATAATTAGTAAATGCATGAAAAATAACAAATGAAGTCAGAAAGGATTGAAAAATGATGATGTGGCTTTGAATGTTTCATTTTGAACACACACAAAGTCAGGAGTTAAAATAAGATTTAAAAAATGAAATCCCTTTGTAACAGACGAGTTTCCGTATGAAATCCTGATACTCTGAAAGAGATTGTCCGTTTTGTACACGAAGTGCATCCAGTTTTTGCCGTAACCCTCTCAACTTTATTGCACATGCTATGTGGATGAAATGATGATACCATGCCAACTTTCAACCATTTAAGAGTTCATTTGAAATGCTTTTCAATTTTACGGTCTTATAGCTCAAAATAATTAGTAAGTGCATGAAAGATAACAAATGAAATCAGAAAGGATTGAAAAATGATGATGTGGCTTTGAATGGTGCATTTTGAACACACAAAAAGTCAGGAGTTCAAATAAGTTTAAAAAAATGAAATCCCTTTGTAACAGACGAGTTTCCGTATGAAATCCTGATACTCTAAAAGAGATTGTCCGTTTTGTACACGAAGTGCATCCAGTTTTTGCCGTAACCCTCTCAACTTTCTTGCACATGCTATGTGGATGAAATGATGATACCATGCCAACTTTCAACCTTTTCAAAGTTCATTTCAAATGCTTTCCAATTTTATGGTCTTATAGCTCAAAATAATTAGTAAATGCATGAAAAATAACAAATGAAGTCAGAAAGGATTGAAAAATGATGATGTGGCTTTGAGTGGTGCATTTTGAAAACACAAAAAGTCAGGAGCTCAAATAAGATTTAAAAAATGAAATCCCTTTGTAACAGACGAGTTTCTGTATGAAATCCTCATACTTTGAAAGAGATTGTCCGTTTTGTACACAAAGTGCATCCAGTTTTTGCCGTAACCCTCTCAACTTTATTGCACATGCTATGTGGATGAAATGATGATACCATGCCAACTTTCAACCTTTTCAGAGTTCATTTGAAATGCTTTTCAATTTTATGGTCTTATACCTCAAAATAATTAGTAAATGCATAAAAAATAACAAATGAAGTCAGAAAGGATTGAAAATTGATGATGTGGCTTTGAATGGTGCATTTTGAACACACAAAAAGTCAGGAGTTCAAATAAGTTTTAAAAAATGAAATCCCTTTGTAACAGACGAGTTTCCGTATGAAATCCTAATACTTTGAAAGAGATTGTGCGTTTTGTACACGAAGTGCAT
>NW_025228419.1:11431-12285 GCF_018294505.1 Triticum aestivum | reverse complement strand
TGAAGTCAGAAAGGATTGAAAATTGATGATGTGGCTTTGAATGGTGCATTTTGAACACACAAAAAGTCAGGAGTTCAAATAAGTTTTAAAAAATGAAATCCCTTTGTAACAGACGAGTTTCCGTATGAAATCCTAATACTTTGAAAGAGATTGTCCGTTTTGTACACGAAGTGCATCCAGTTTTTGCCGTAACCCTCTCAACTTTATTGCACATGCTATGTGGATGGAATGATGATACCATGCCAACTCTCAACCTTTTCGGAGTTCATTTGAAATGATTTTCAATTTTATGGTCTTATAGCTCAAAATAATTAGTAAATGCAGGAAAAATAACAAATGAAGTCAGAAAGGATTGAAAAATGATGATGTGGCTTTGAATGGTATATTTTGAACACACAAAAAGTCAGGAGTTCAAATAAGTTTTAAAAAATGAAATCCCTTTGTAACAGATGAGTTTCCGTATGAAATCCTGATACTCTGAAAGAGATTGTGCGTTTTGTACACGAAGTGCATCCAGTTTTTGCCCTAACCCTCTCAACTTTATTGCACATGCTATGTGGATGAAATGATGATACCATGCCAACTCTCAACCTTTTCAGAGTTCATTTGAAATGCATTTCAATTTTAGGGTCTTATAGCTCAAAATAATTAGTAAATGCAGGAAAAATAACAAATGAAGTCAGAAAGGATTGAAAAATGATGATGTGGCTTTGAATGGTGCATTTTGAACACACAAAAAGTCAAGAGTTCAAATCAGTTTTAAAAAATGAAATCCCATTGTAACATACGAGTTTCCGTATGATATCCTGATACTCTGAAAGAGATTGTCCGTTTTGTACACGAAGTGCATCCAG
>NW_025228419.1:10905-11421 GCF_018294505.1 Triticum aestivum | reverse complement strand
TCAAAATAATTAGTAAATGCATGAAAAATAACAAATGAAGTCAGAAAGGATTGAAAAATGATGATGTGGCTTTGAATGTTGAATTTTGAACACACAAACAGTCAGGAGTTCAAATAAGTTTTCAAAAATGAAATCCCTTTGTAACAGACGAGTTTCCGTATGAAATCCTGATACTTTGAAAGAGATCGTCCGTTTTGTACACGAAGTGTATCCAGTTTTTGACGTAACCCTCTCAACTTTCTTGCACATGCTATGTGGATGAAATGATCATACCATGCCAACTTTCAACCTTTTCAGAGTTCATTTGAAATGCTTTTCAATTTTATGGTCTTATAGCTCAAAATAATTAGTAAATGCATGCAAAATAACAAATGAAGTCAGAAAGGATTGAAAAATGATGATGTGGCTTTGAATGGTGCATTTTGAACACACAAGAAGTCAGGAGTTCAAATAAGTTTTAAAAAATGAAATCCCTTTGTAACAGACGAGTTTCCGTATGAAATCCTGATACTTTGA
>NW_025228419.1:8853-10895 GCF_018294505.1 Triticum aestivum | reverse complement strand
AGGAGTTCAAATAAGTTTTTTAAAAAATGAAATCCCTTTGTAACATACGAGTTTCCGTATGATATCCTGATACTTTGAAAGAGATTGTCCGTTTTGTACACGAAGTGCATCCAGTTTTTGCCGTAACCCTCTCAACTGTCTTGCACATGCTATGTGGATGAAATGATGATACCATGCAATCTTTCAACCTTTTCGGAGTTCATTTGAAATGCTTTTCAATTTTATGGTCTTATAGCTCAAAATAATTAGTAAATGCATGAAAAATAACAAATGAAGTCAGAAAGGATTGAAAAATGATGATGTGGCTTTGAATGGTGCATTTTGAACACACAAAAAGTCAGGAGCTCAAATAAGATTTAAAAAATGAAATCCCTTTGTAACAGATGAGTTTCTGTATGAAATCCTGATACTTTGAAAGAGATTGTCCGTTTTGTATACGAAGTGCATCCAATTTTTGCCGTAACCCTCTCAACTTTCTTGCACATGCTATGTGGATGAAATGATGATACCATGCCAACTTTCAACCTTTTCAGAGTTCATTTGAAATGCTTTTCAATTTTATGGTCTTATAGCTCAAAATAATTAGTAAATGCATGAAAAATAACAAATGAAGTCAGAAAGGATTGAAAAATGATGATGCGGCTTTGAATGTTGCATTTTGAACACACAAAAAGTCAGGAGTTCAAATAAGTTTTAAAAAATGAAATCCCTTTGTAACAGACGAGTTTCCGTATGAAATCCTGATACTTTGAAAGAGATTGTCCGTTTTGTACACGAAATGCATCCAGTTTTTGCCGTAACCCTCTCAACTATCTTGCACATGCTATGTGGATGAAATGATGATACCATGCCAACTTTCAACCTTTTCAGAGTTCATTTGAAATGCTTTCCAATTTTATGGTCTTATAGCTCAAAATAATTAGTAAATGCATGAAAAATAACGAATGAAGTCGGAAAGGATTGAAAAATGATGATGTGTCTTTGAATGGTGCATTTTGAACACACAAAAAGGCAGGAGTTCAAATAAGTTTTATAAATGAAATCCCTTTGTACCAGACGAGTTTCCGTATGAAATCCTGATACTTTGAAAGATATTGTCCGTTTTGTACACGAAGTGCATCCAGTTTTTGCCGTAACCCTCTCAACTTTCTTGCACATGCTATGTGGATGAAATGATGATACCATGCCAACTTTCAACCTTTTCAGAGTTCATTTGAAATGCTTTCCAATTTTATGGTCTTATAGCTCAAAATAATTAGTAAATGCATGAAAAATAACAAATGAAGTCAGAAAGGATTCAAAAATGATGATATGGCTTTGAATGGTGCATTTTGAACACACACAAACTCAGGAGTTCAAATAAGTTTTAAAAAATGAAATCCCTTTGTAACAGACGAGTTTCCGTATGAAATCCTGATACTCTGAAAGAGATTGTCTGTTTTGGTACACGCAGTGCATCCAGTGTTTGCCGTAACCCTCTCAACAATCTTGCACATGCTATGTGGATGAAATGATGATACCATGCCAACTTTCAACCTTTTCAGAGTTCATTTGAAATGATTTTCAATTTTATGGTCTTATAGCTCAAAATAATTAGTAAATGCATGAAAAATAACAAATGAAGTCAGAAAGGATTGAAAAATGTTGATGTGGCTTTGAATGTTGCATTTTGAACACACAAAAAGTCAGGAGTTCAAATAAGTTTTAAAAAATGAAATCCCTTTGTAACAGACGACTTTCCGTATGAAATCCTGATACTTTGAAAGAGATTGTCCGTTTTGTACACGAAATGCATCTAGTTTTTGCTGTAACCCTCTCAACTTTATTGCACATGCTATGTGGATGAAATGATGATACCATGCCAACTTTCAACCTTTTCAGAGTTCATTTGAAATGCTTTCCAATTTTATGGCCTTATAGCTCAAAATAATTAGTAAATGCATGAAAAATAACAAATGAAGTCAGAAAGGATTGAAAAATGATGATGTGGCTTTGAATGGTGCGTTTTGAACACACACAAAGTCAGGAGTTCAAATAAGTTT
>NW_025228419.1:5219-7939 GCF_018294505.1 Triticum aestivum | reverse complement strand
TGATGATGTGGCTTTGAATGTTGCATTTTGAACACACAAAAAGTCAGGAGTTCAAATAAGTTCAAAAAATGAAATCCCTATGTAACAGACGACTTTCCGTATGAAATCCTGGTACTTTGAAAGAGATTGTCCGTTTTGTACACGAAATGCATCTAGTTTTTGCCGTAACCCTCTCAACTTTATTGCACATGCTATGTGGATGAAATGATGATACCATGCCAACTTTCAACCTTTTCAGAGTTCATTTGAAATGCTTTCCAATTTTATGGCCTTATAGCTCAAAATAATTAGTAAATGCATGAAAAATAACAAATGAAGTCAGAAAGGATTGAAAAATGATGATGTGGCTTTGAATGGTGCATTTTGAACACACATAAAGTCAGGAGTTCAAATAAGTTTTAAAAATGAAATCCCTTTGTAACAGACGAGTTTCCGTATGAAATCCTGATAATTTGAAAGAGATTGTCCGTTTTGTACGCGAAGTGCATCCAGTTTTTGTCGTAACCCTCTCGACTTTATTGCACATGCTATGTGGATGAAATGATGATACCATGCAAACTTTCAACCTTTTCAGAGTTCATTGAAATGCTTCCAATTTTATGGTCTTATAGCTCAAAATAATTAGTAAATGCATGAAAAATAACTAATGAAGTCAGAAAGGATTGAAAAATGATGATGTGGCTTTGAATAGTGCAATTTGAACACACACAAAGTCAGGAGTTCAAATAAGTTTTAAAAAATGAAATCCCTTTGTAACAGACGACTTTCCGTATGAAATCCTGATACTTTGAAAGAGATTGTCCGTTTTGTACACGAAGTGCATCCAGTTTTTGTCGTAACCCTCTCAACTTTCTTGCACATGCTATGTGGATGAAATGATGATACCATGCCAACTTTCAACCTTTTCAGAGTTCATTTGAAATGCTTTTCAATTTAAGGGTCTTATAGCTCAAAATAATTAGTAAGTGCATGAAAGATAACAAATGAAGTCAGAAAGGATTGAAAAATGATGATGTGGCTTTGAATGGTGCATTTTGAACACACAAAAAGTCAGGAGTTCAAATAAGTTTTAAAATATGAAATCCCTTTGTAACAGACGAGTTTCCGTATGAAATCCTGATACTCTGAAAGAGATTGTCCGTTTTGTACACGAAGTGCATCCAGTTTTTGCCGTAACCCTCTCAACTTTCTTGCACATGCTATGTGGATGAAATGATGATACCATGCCAACTTTCAACCTTTTCAGAGTTCATTTGAAATGCTTTCCAAATTTATGGCCTTATAGCTATAAATAATTAGTAAATGCATGAAAAATAACAAATGAAGTCAGAAAGGATTGAAAAATGATGATGTGGCTTTGAATGTTGCATTTTGAACACACAAAAAGTCAGGAGTTCAAATAAATTTAAAAAAATGAAATCCCTTTGTAACAGACGACTTTCCGTATGAAATCCTGATACTTTGAAAGAGATTGTCCGTTTTGTACACGAAATGCATCTAGTTTTTGCCGTAACCCTCTCAACTTTATTGCACATGCTATGTGGATGAAATGATGATACCATGCCAACTTTCAACCTTTTCAGAGTTCATTTGAAATGCTTTCCAATTTTATGGCCTTATAGCTCAAAATAATTAGTAAATGCATGAAAAATAACAAATGAAGTCAGAAAGGATTGAAAAATGATGATGTGGCTTTGAATGGTGCATTTTGAACACACATAAAGTCAGGAGTTCAAATAAGTTTTAAAAAATGAAATCCCTTTGTAATAGACGAGTTTCCGTATGAAATCCCGATAATTTGAAAGAGATTGTCCGTTTTGTACGCGAAGTGCATTCAGTTTTTGTCGTAACCCTCTCGACTTTATTGCACATGCTATGTGGATGAAATGATGATACCATGCCAACTTTCAACCTTTTCAGAGTTCATTGAAATGCTTTTCAATTTTATGGTCTTATTGCTCAAAATAATTAGTAAATGCATGAAAAATAACAAATGAAGTCAGAAAGGATTGAAAAATGATGATGTGGCTTTGAATAGTGCATTTTGAACACACACAAAGTCAGGAGTTCAAATAAGTTTTAAAAAATGAAATCCCTTTGTAACAGACGACTTTCCGTATGAAATCCTCATACTTTGAAAGAGATTGTCCGTTTTGTACACGAAGTGCATCCAGTTTTTGTCGTAACCCTCTCAACTTTCTTGCACATGCTATGTGGATGAAATGATGATACCATGCCAACTTTCAACCTTTTCAGAGTTCATTTGAAATGCTTTTCAATGTAAGGGTCTTATAGCTCAAAATAATTAGTAAGTGCATGACAGATAACAAATGAAGTCAGAAAAGATTGAAAAATGATGATGTGGCTTTGAATGGTGCATTTTGAACACACAAAAAGTAAGGAGTTCAAATAAGTTTTAAAATATGAAATCCCTTTGTAACAGACGAGTTTCCGTATGAAATCCTGATACTCTGAAAGAGATTGTCCGTTTTGTACACGAAGTGCATCCAGTTTTTCCCGTAACCCTCTCAACTTTCTTGCACATGCTATGTGGATGAAATGATGATACCATGCCAACTTTCAACCTTTTCAGAGTTCATTTGAAATGATTTCCAATTTTATGGTCTTATAGCTCAAAATAATTAGTAAATGCATGAAAAATAACAAATGAAGTCAAAAAGGATTGAAAAATGATGATGTGGCTTTGAATGGTGCATTTT
>NW_025228419.1:4112-5209 GCF_018294505.1 Triticum aestivum | reverse complement strand
GACGAGTTTCCGTATGAAATCCTGATACTTTGAAAGAGATTGCCCGTTTTGTACACGAAGTGCATCCAGTTTTTGCCGGGACCCTCTCAACTTTCTTGCACATGCTATGTGGATGAAATGATGACACCATGCCAACTTTCAACCTTTTCAGAGTTCATTTGAAATGTTGTTCAATTTTAGGGTCTTATTGCTCAAAATAATTAGTAAATGCATGAAAAATAACAAATGAAGTCAGAAAGGATTGAAAAATGATGATGTGGCTTTGAATGGTGCGTTTTGAACACACAAAAAGTCAGCAGTTCAAATAAGTTTTAAAAAATGAAATCCCTTCGTAACAGACGAGTTTCCGTATGAAATCCTGATACTTTGAATAAGATTGTCCGTTTTGTACACGAAGTGCATCCAGTTTTTGCCGTAACCCTCTCAACTTTCTTGCACATTCTATGTGGATGAAATGATGATACCATGCCAACTTTCAACCTTTTCAGAGTTCATTTGAAATGCTTTTCAATTTTAGGGTCTTATAGCTCACAATAATTAGTAAATGCATGAAAAATAACAAATGAAGTCAGAAAGGATGGAAAAATGATGATGTGGCTTTGAATGGTGCATTTTGAACACACCAAAAGTCAGGAGTTCAAATAAGTTTTAAAAAATCAAATCCCTTTGTAACAGACGAGTTTCCGTATGAAATCCTGATACTTTGAAAGAGATTGTCCGTTTTGTACACGAAGTGCATCCAGTTTTTGCCGTAACCCTCTCAACTTTCTTGCACATGCTATGTGGATGAAATGATGATACCATGCCAACTTTCAACCTTTTCAGAGTTCATTTGAAATGCTTTTCAATTTTAGGGTCTTATAGCTCAAAATAATTAGTAAATGCATGAAAAATAACAAATAAAATAAATAAGTAATTAGAAACAAAATAATATAAACTTTATTAAAATATATAAGTAGAAACAAAATAAAATAAACTTTAATAAAATTTATGGAACTAAAATTAACATAGTATTTTCTGTTCAAAACATTATAAGAAACCTCTAGTATTATTGAAACTAAAATCATATAAAATTGATGCAACTAAAATTATCAAAG
>NW_025228419.1:2103-3489 GCF_018294505.1 Triticum aestivum | reverse complement strand
GTAATCCTGATACTTCGAAAGAGATTGCCGTTTTGTACACGAAGTGCATCCAGTTTTTGCCGTAACCCTCTCAACTTTATTGCACATGCTATGTGGATGAAATGATGATACCATGCCAACTCTCAACCTTTTCAGAGTTCATTTGAAATGCTTTTCAATTTTAGGGTCTTATAGCTCAACACAATTAGTAAATGCGGGAAAAATAACAAATGAAGTCAGAAAGGATTGAAAAATCATGATGTGGCTTTGAAAGGTATATTTTGAACACACAAAAAGTCAGGAGTTCAAATAAGTTTTAAAAAATGAAATCCCTTTGTAACAGACGAGTTTCCGTATGAAATCCTGATACTCTGAAAGAGATTGTCCGTTTTGTACACGAAGTGCATCCAGTTTTTGCCGTAACCCTCTCAAATTTCTTGCACATGCTATGTGGATGAAATGATGATACCATGCCAACTTTCAACCTTTACAGAGTTCATTTGAAATGCTTTCCAATTTTATGGTCTTATAGCTCAAAATAATTAGTAAATGCATGAAAAATAAGAAATGAAGTCAGAAAGGATTGAAAAATGATGATGTGGCTTTGAATGGTGCATTTTGAACACACAAAAAGTCAGGAGTTCAAATAAGTTTTAAAAAAATGAAATCCCATTGTAACATATGAGATTCCGTATGATATCCTGATACTTTGAAAGAGATTGTCCGTTTTGTACACGAAGTGCATCCAGTTTTTTCCGTAACCCTCTCAACTGTCTTGCACATGCTATGTGGATGAAATGATGATACCATGCAAACTTTCAACCTTTTCAGAGTTCATTTGAAATGCTTTTCAATTTTATGGTCTTATAGCTCAAAATAATTAGTAAATGCATGAAAAATAACAAATGAAGTCAGAAAGGATTGAAAAATGATGATGTGGGTTTGAATGGTGCATTTTGAACACACAAAAAGTCAGGAGCTCAAATAAGATTTTAAAAATGAAATCCCTTTGTAACAGACGAGTTTCTGTATAAAATCCTGATACTTTGAAAGAGATTCTCCGTTTTGTACACGAAGTGCATCCAATTTTTGCCGTAACCCTCTCAACTATCTTGCACATGCTATGTGGATGAAATGATGATACCATGCCAACTTTCAACCTTTTCAGAGTTCATTTGAAATGATTTTCAATTTTATGGTCTTATAGCTCAAAATAATTAGTAAATGCATGAAAAATAACAAATGAAGTCAGAAAGGATTGAAAAATGATGATGTGGCTTTGAATGTTGCATTTTGAACACACAAAATGTCAGGAGTTCAAATAAGTTTTAAAAAATGAAATCCCTTTGTAACAGACGAGTTTCCGTATGAAATCCTGATACTTTGAAAGAGATTGCCCGTTTTGTA
>NW_025228419.1:0-532 GCF_018294505.1 Triticum aestivum | reverse complement strand
TCTTATAGCTCAAAATAATTAGTAAATGCATGAAAAATAACAAATGAAGTCAGAAAGGATTCAAAAATGATGATGTGGGTTTGAATGGTGCATTTTGAACACACAAAAAGTCAGGAGCTCAAATAAGATTTTAAAAATGAAATCCCTTTGTAACAGACGAGTTTCTGTATAAAATCCTGATACTTTGAAAGAGATTGTCCGTTTTGTACACGAAGTGCATCCAATTTTTGCCGTAACCCTCTCAACTATCTTGCACATGCTATGTGGATGAAATGATGATACCATGCCAACTTTCAACCTTTTCAGAGTTCATTTGAAATGCTTTTCAATTTTATGGTCTTATAGCTCAAAATAATTAGTAAATGCATGAAAAATAACAAATGAAGTCAGAAAGGATTGAAAAATGATGATGTGGCTTTGAATGTTGCATTTTGAACACACAAAATGTCAGGAGTTCAAATAAGTTTAAAAAAATGAAATCCCTTTGTAACAGACGAGTTCCGTATGAAATCCTGATACTTTGAAAGAGATT
>NW_025228418.1:60323-60909 GCF_018294505.1 Triticum aestivum | reverse complement strand
ATTTTCAACCCTTTCTGACTTCATTTGGTCTTTTTCGGGCATTCACTCATATTTTTTAGCTAAATGACCATGAAATGGAAAAGCAATACAAATGATCTCTGAAAAGGTTGAAAGTTGGCATGGTATCATCATTTCACCCACATAGCATGTGCTAAAAATTTGAGAGGATTACGGCAAAAATTGGATGCACTTCGTATACAAAACAGACAATCTCTTTCGAAGTATCAGGGTTTGGGACGAAAACTCATCTGTTACAAAGGGATTTCATTATTTTGAACTTATTTGAACTCCAGACTCTTTGTGTGTTCAAAATGCACTATTCAAAGCCACATCAACAATTATCAACCCTTTCTAACTTCATTTGGTCTTTTTCGGGCATTCACTCATATTTTTGAGCTAAATGACTATGAAATTGAAAACACTACAAATGATCTCTGAAAAGGTTGAAAGTTGGCATGATATCATCATTTCACCCACATAGCATGTGCTAAAAAGTTGAGAGGGTTACGGCAAAAACTGGATGCACTTCGTGTACAAAACGGACAATCTCTTTCAAAGTATCAGGGTTTCGCACGCAAACTCGTCT
>NW_025228418.1:52401-53177 GCF_018294505.1 Triticum aestivum | reverse complement strand
AATTGAAAAGCACTACAAATGATCTCCGAAAAAGTTGAAAGTTGACACGGTATCATCATTTCACCCACATAGCATGTGCTAGAAAGTTGAGAGGGTTACGGCAAAAACAGGATGCACTTCGTGTACAAAACTGACAATCTCTTTCGAAGTATCAGGGTTTCGGACGAAAACTCATCTGTTACAAAGGGATTTCATTATTTTGAACTTATTTGAACTCCAGACTCTTTGTGTGTTCAAAATGCACCATTCAAAGCCACATCAGCAATTTTCAACCCTTTCTGACTTCATTTGGTCTTTTTCGGGCATTCACTCATATTTTTTAGCTAAATGACCATGAAATGGAAAAGCAATACAAATGATCTCTGAAAAGGTTGAAACTTGGCATGGTATCATCATTTCACCCACATAGCATGTGCTAAAAAGTTGAGAGGGTTACGGCAAAAATTGGATGCACTTCGTGTACAAAACGGACAATCTCTTTCGAAGTATCAGGGTTTGGGACGAAAACTTATCTGTTACAATGGGATTTCATTATTTTGAACTTATTTGAACTCCAGACTCTTTGTGTGTTCAAAATGCACCATGCAAAGCCACATCAGCAATTTTCAACCCTTTCTGACTTCATTTGTTCTTTTTCAGGCATTCACTCATATTTTTGAGCTAAATGACCATGAAATTGAAAAGCACTACAAATGATCTCCGAAAAAGTTGAAAGTTGACACGGTATCATCATTTCACCCACATAGCATGTGCTAGAAAGTTGAGAGGGTTACGGC
>NW_025228418.1:51822-52391 GCF_018294505.1 Triticum aestivum | reverse complement strand
GTGCTAAAAAGTTGAGAGGGTTACGGCAAAAACTGGATGCACTTCGTCTACAAAACGGACAATCTCTTTCGAAGTATCAGGGTTTCGGACGCAAACTCATCTGTTACAACGGGATTTCCTTATTTTGAACTTATTTGAACTCCAGACTCTTTGTGTGTTCAAAATGCACCATTCAAAGCCACATCAGCAATTTTCAACCCTTTCTGACTTCATTTGTTCTTTTTCAGTCATTCACTCATATTTTTGAACTAAATGACCATGAAATTGAAAAGCACTACAAATGATCTCCGAAAAGGTTGAAAGTTGACATGGTATCATCATTTCACCCACATAGCATGTGCTAGAAAGTTGAGAGGGTTACGGCAAAAACTGGATGCACTTCGTGTACAAAACTGACAATCTCTTTCGAAGTATCAGGGTTTGGGACGAAAACTCATTGTTACAAGGGGATTTCATTATTTTGAACTTATTTGAACTCCAGACTCTTTGTGTGTTCAAAATGCACCATTCAACGCCGCATCAGCAATTTTCAACCCTTTCTGACTTCATTTGGTCTTTTTCGGGCATTC